>NC_070586.1:8895407-9049889 GCF_027409825.1 Scomber japonicus
GACATTTTATTTAAAATATATAAAGATTAGAGGATACTAAGATTCTCTAATAATCAAAAATCATCCTTTTGTCTTTAGGGCCAGATTTTTAAGAATCCTGCTAAATAAATAAAAATCTATTAACTTTAATTGCTGCAGCTTTAAGACAAATCATTCATTATATTTAATAATTATAATAAATGTATTTTTACAGCACCGTTTCATACAAGAAATGCAGCTTAAAGTGCTTAACACAACAAAATGAATTACATACATCAAGTATTTCATATTAAAATGGGCTAAAAGGAGCATAAAGCAATGTTTAAAAAACCCCAAACATTAATGTAATATAAGATAGAAAATAAAAATAGTACTAATTTTAAAATGGTACATAAACCAGAATAAATAGGATATTTAAAATCAAGTCAAATACAACATTTTAAAAGAAGTGCAGCTAGGATATTTTATAGTTTTGATAAAGAAATTATCAATTTATCCAGATATATATATATATATATATATATATATATATATATATATATCTAAATAGAAAATACAAAACACTTACAACAAAGCCACAGTTTTAATTGAAATACACAATGTTTCGATCCAAGTCAGATCTTTGCATGGTCAAAACTTTATTAATAAGACAATAATATAAAAGTCTAGGTTATAATCAGGTCATAAAAAACATCTGCAGCAGAAATACAGTTTAATCTGATTTAATGTTTTTACAACCATTTAAATCAGCAGCTTTCCCTTTCTTACTTCCTGTCTACTACTAGAATAACTTCCTGTCAAACAGATTGTGGTTTTTTAGTAAATGTGAAGTCAGCAGATATTAAACGTTGCTCCTCTCTCTCTCTCTCTCTCTCTCCCTCCCTCTCTCTCTATCTCTCTCTCTCTCTCTCTCTCTCTCTCTCTCTCTCTCTCTCTCTCTCTCTCCCTCCCTCCCTCTCTCTCTCTCTCTCTCTCTCTCTCTCTCTCTCTCTCTCTCTCTCTCTCTCTCTCTCCCTCCCTCTCTCTCTATCTCTCTCTCACACTCTCTCTCTCTCTCTCTCTCTCTCTCTCTCTCTCTCTCTCTCTCTCTCTCTCTCTCTCTCTGTAGAAGTACCTCCAGCAGCTGTGGGACACGGTCCTCCTCGTGGCTCTGATCCTCAGCACCGGAGTCATCGTCCAGGCCCGCTGGCAGTACCAGGACCACCAGCTGAACGACGACTTAGAGGTACTCCGCTCATAACTAACGCTGTTCCTTCTGTTGTGTTGGTTTTGGTCAGAGATTACATGTGTTTTGAATCTTTCCTCCCTTCTTTCCTTCCTTCCTCTGTCCTTCTTTCCTTCCTCTTTTCCTTTCTCCCTTCTTCCTTCCTTCTTTCTGTCCTTATTTCCTTCCTTCCTCCCTTCCTCTTTTTTTCTCCCTCCCTCCTTCCTTCCATCCTTCCTTCCTTATTTCCTCCATCTTTCCTTCCTCCCTCCCTCCCTCCCTCCCTCCGTCCTTCCTTCCTTCTTTCCTTTCCTCCCTTCCTTCCTTCCCTCCCTCCTTACTTCCTTCCTTATTTCCTCCATCTTTCCTCCCTTCCTTCTTTACTTTCCTCCCTTCCTTCCTTCCCTCCTTCCTTCCTCCCTCCTTTCCTTCCTTCTTCTTCCCTTCTTCCCTTCCTCCCTTCCTTATTTCCTCCGTCCTTCCTTTCTTAACTTGAGGACAACAGGAGGGTTTTTGTACGTTATTAATACATTCATACATTTTCCAGAAGTTTATGAACTGTACATCTCAGTGTCTTTATGTTCTCTTTAGATCAGGACAGACTCATATTACATCCTCTCAGCAGCTTGATTTTCTATTTTACCCCACAAACAATAAAACTAACCAGCGATTATTTAAAATCCTACTTGATGTTTTTACACCGGTGATGTCGTGCTGTCTGTGTCGTGGTGTCCTTCAGTTGCTTCCTAAACAGGACGTTCTGAAGACGATGTCGTCTCTGAAGACCAAAACCTACCGGCAGCCCAAACCGTGGTGCGATCCGTCCCAGCCGGTAGAGACCGACAACTGCGCCGTCTGTCTGGAGCCGTTCAACAACAACCAGGTCTCCCAGTACTCCCAGTACTCCCATTACTCCCAACACTCCCATTACTCCCAGTATTACCAACACTCCCATTACTCCCAACACTCCCAACACTCCCATTACTCCCAGTATTCCCAACATTCCCAACACTCTCAACACTCCCATTACTCTCAACACTCCCATTACTCTCAACACTCCCATTACTCTCAACACTCCCAGTACTCCCAACACTCCCATTACTCTCAACACTCCCATTACTTCCAACACTCCCATTACTCTCAACACTCCCATTACTCTCAACACTCCCATTACTTCCAACACTCCCAGTACTCCCAACACTCCCATTACTCTCAACACTCCCATTACTTCCAACACTCCCAGTACTCCCAACACTCCCATTACTCTCAACACTCCCATTACTCTCAACACTCCCATTACTTCCAACACTCCCAGTATTCCCAACACTCCCATTACTCCCAACACTCCCAGTAAGTAAAGTAGTTAAAGTTTTTTTTGTTGACCAGCTATTTAATGGTTTAATTGACCAATAGTTGCAGCTCTGTCTCAGATCCATGTGAGACCCTAACCCCAGTTTATTGATCAGTGAGTTAAATGTTGGGTGTTTCTGTCCCTCAGTGTCTGCGGGTGCTGCCGTGCCTCCATGAATACCACAGAGACTGTGTGGATCCCTGGCTGCTGCTGCAGCACACATGTCCGCTCTGCAAACGCAGCATCCTCAGTGAGCTACACAACACTCACACAACACTGTGGCAGGAAGTCTGGATTTATTATCACTACTTAACCCTCCTGTTGTCCTCAGGTCAAGGAAGGACAGGAGGGAGGGATGAGGAAGGAAGGAAGGAAGGGAGGAAGGAAGGAAGGTAGGAAGGAAGGAAGGTAGGAAGGAAGGAAGGAAGGAAGGAAGGAAGGAAGGAAGGAAGGAAGGAAGGAAGGAAAGGAAAGGAAAGGAGTAAGGAGGGAGGGAGGGAGCGAGGAAGGAAGGAAATGATTAAGGAGGAAAAAAGGAAGGAAGTAAGCAAGGAAGGAAGGAAAGGAGTAAGGAGGGAGGGAGGCAGCGAGGAAGGAAGGAAATGATTAAGGAGGAAAAAAGGAAGGAAGGAAGGAAGGAAATGATTAAGGAGGAAAAAAGGAAGGGAGTAAGGAGGGAGGGAGGTAGGAAAAGAGGAAGGAAGTAAGTAGAGAAGGAAGGAAAGGAGGAAGCAAGCAAGGAAGGATGGAAGGAAATGAAGAAAGAAGTATGGGAGGAGGAGGGAGCAAAGAAAGTTTTAAATATGACAATAAAATGAACATCAATCATTTCTGTGACTGAACTAATATCTAACTGATCATTGATCGTTTCAGCTCTGGATTAAAGTCTCTTTCTCTTCCTCTCCTCCTCAGGCAGCGTCTGTAAGGACAGTTAACGGCCGCCTCACCTCTGGGACTCACCTCTCGTCTTCTGTGACACTCCAGTAGCCCTTTTATTCTTTCTCTCTGACCTCGTCGCTTCCTCACTCCAGCGATGGATTGTGGGAGCAAAAATTTAAAAAAAAAAAAACTTCTCACAGCAGCTGACTGACCGAGGCGACGACTTGGGACTTTTTTTTATTAAAGAGCCAGTCCAGGGATGATCGTGACCTTTGACCTCTTCGTGGGGTTGTTGGACACAGACGGAGGTTTAACTGACATTAAAGGTGGTAGTTTAAAACACAATACTATGAACTACTTTAGCAGTACTGTTGTGTGTGTGTGTGTGTGTGTGTGTGTGTGTGTGTGTGTGTGTGTGTGAGCAGAACTTCTTCCTGGGATCATGTTACTGTACAATCGTGGAAATATTCTCGTGTGTGTGTGTGTGTGATCTTACAGCAGTGAGGTTGTGTGTGTTACAGCTTCGGTGTGTTCAGGTTCACTTCTCGGTCCAAAATGATGATGTCAATAACCAACTTACACAACGTTGACTAAAGAGTTTAAACCGTGACTGATTTCATCTTGTGTTTGAAACTTAACGCAGTTTTTAAATGTGAGGTGTAGAGGTGTGTTCTCGTTAGTCGTAGTCCAGAGTCGGTGTTTGCACTCGTGTCAAACATGCCTTATTATGACTTCACTGCAGAGTGATGGAACCCCCCCCCAAAAAACACTTACACACACAAACACACATACTACGGCGGCATTTTAGGGCCACATATATGTTTAAGAAAAAACAATAATGTCCTGGAGGAGGGGGGATAATTTATATAAAAGAATTTCTGAGATTAAAGTCGTAAATTTATGATAAATATTTTTTAAACTTACTATGTAAAAAAAATTTTTAAAACTGACTTGGAGGAGAAACATTTTTGAGAAAAAAACCCCTCAGAATTTCTGAGATTAAAGTCCTACATTTACGAGAGAAAAACTCAGATATTCTCAGACATTATAAAATCACAAATGTGAAAGAAATAAATTCACAAATTATGAGAAATACAACGTCTTAGTCCAGATGTTTAGGATGTTAAGGTGATTCTGAGCTAAGATAACAAGTATCTCATTATTGTTAAACCCAACTGAAAAGTACAATTAGATCAGTTCTTCCACGGCAGACGTAAAGCACGATAAGCGACGTGAGTATATTTGACTTCTTGCAGAATATTTTTTATAGTTTTTTTCTTGCACATTTGTGACTTTATAATGTCTGAGAATATCTAAGTTTCTGTCTCGTAAATGCAGGACTTTAATCTCAGAAATTCGTTTTTTTCCCCCTCAAAATATTACATTACAGGCAACAAGGTGAATCACGAAAAGTCTTTTAGTAAATGAATTCCACTCCTCAGCCGTGCATCTACACTGTCTTTAGTTCATAAAAAAGAACGAGCGTTGCTAAGCTACCAAAAAAAGTTTGTCGCTGAAATTCCAGTCGATTATCCTAGCGTAGTGTAGTTTTACACAGAACTACTTTCTTCAGAGCGTAATAACATTTTGGTCGCGAGTGGTGCCACGGCTCGACACGTGATCGTGCTACACCCATAGACATATATCCGTATATATGTCTATGGCTACACCAATAAGGTAGCTGCCTCTTGTCATTACCCCCCCCCCCCCCCCAGGTCAATTTTTTTTTTTTTTAACATACAGTATATGGCCCTAATATGCCGTCGTCCACACATCCACATCCATACTTGTTCAATGATACTTTAGCATCAGAGGTTTGTCTGTTACAGGAGCTCATCAGATGTTAAACACATGTAGGCTGGTAGAGTTTAAAAAGGTCAACGCTCACATTTAGGAAGAAGGAAGAAGTTAAAGGTGCAAGCTGATAATGTTTTATATGTTTCTTATTTATATATGTGCAGAACCAATAAAACAATGAGCAAATCCTGCTTAAGGATATTACAGTAGACCTCCGTTGTTATCCAAAAATATAAAAAAAAAAACAAATGAATGAGCCACAATGCTGCACTGGGCGACAAAATCCTTCATTATTAAGAGATTAACACATTTAGTTGGTTTAGAAATCATGGCTCCTAAGACTAATAACAGCGATCATATTTACCATTATTAATATTTTCATGGTTACATAGGTTTTTTTTGGACACCCACGGAGATCTACTGCACTTCTAAGTAGATCAGTTCATCGCTGGTTTGACTCTGAACATGAGATTTTATGGCAGTAAGAAAAAAATATAGAAAATTCCTCACATTTAGAAAGATAGACGGAGTTAAAGGAGAAGATAAGGCTGCAGTTTTTCTATATTTTTCTTATTATATATGTGCAGAACCAAACCTACAATGAACTGATCCTGCTTAAAGATAAGCTATTAAAAGGTATTTAATATAAAAGTTTAAATGACTATAATTTCCAAAGAGTATGTGTAAAGAACCTCTGTGGTGATAGGTTGAAATGAAGTTGGCTAAACACAGAATTGGGTGATAATTTATAATTTATACTTTATAAAACAATCAATCCAGACTGGGTCAATTTTGCAGCCCTTTTTTTGTCAAATGTTCGAATTCAGTAAAAAAAAAAAAAAATAATCTCAAATATCAGAAAATAATGATTCAAGTCAAATCTGAACGTGCAGCTCGAACACATTTAAGGAAATAAAATAAATCAAATTTTATATAAAAGTGTTTTTTTGTTTTTTTGTTTTTTTTAAATCAGTGACGACTCAAACTCGAAGGATGTCAAAAACAAAGTATTAATGTATTTATTTAATGTTGGTTTCTTTTCTTTTTCTCTTCTTTTTCTTTTTGCAATGTCAACTCCAACAAAGAAAAAAAAAAAAAAAGCTATTACATCGTGTGCTTCTTTAGTTTTTGTTTGTTACAAAATGCTCCGATAGAAAACAGTGTGTATCCATGGCGACGTGTAGGAGGAAAAAAAACAAAAAAACACAAAAGCTTCATAATGAGATGATCACACAGCTGATTTCATGAGCTAGACGACTTTTGTGTTTTTTTTTAATTTATTGTTGGTTTCTTTTTTTTTTGCGAACACTGGACGACAGTGGCGTGAACACGTGTGTGTGTGTGGGTGGATGATGATGACATCACGTGCATGCACTCAAACGTTAACGTACGAGCAGCTTTTTTTTTTTAAAGACTCGCTGACGTCCAGACTTGATCACCAGGTCAGTAAATTGTTCTTCCAGCTACATTAAGGAACCAGTTTCTCCAAAAAAAAGAAAAAAAGAAAAAACACACTTGGATATTTTCTTCCTCTTATTCCTATGTTGTTTTATCTGATGATGATGATGATGATGATGATGATGATGATGTCAAAGAAATGTATGAAATCACTCTGGATCTTAATAATAATAACAATAAACTGATTTGTTACTTGGCAAAAGAAAAGAAAAGAAAGGTGTTATAATTCTTTGTCCTCAGTCTCTGCTTCACTCTGAACTTTGGTTGATGTTGGTTTTTCTTTTTTTCTCCAATAAACTAGAAAAAGAAAATTATTTTTGAGTTAAACTGAAGAACTGAGAAAATCCTTCAAGGCTCAAATATTAAAAGCAGATGTTTCAAGTGTCTTAAATTGTCCATAAAGCTGCAACTTTGCAACTTCTCACCACCAAAAGAAAAAAAAAGAAAAAGAAAAAGAGCTGAAATGTTGATTTTTCCAAATATAGTCCGTCAAACTAGAACGCTTCTCGTCACCAAAACCTGCGGCGGCTTTTTCCTTTCGGATCTACAACAATGAACCTTCACTCCTTTCTCTCTCTCCCTCGTACCGGCCAGTCAGGTTGAAGCAGCAGTGGGTTTGGGGGGGGGGTCCGTCACGCAGGTCAGGAGGGGATCATGCCTTTGTTCCTCTTGCGGTCGGCCATGTTGCGGCGGTTGTGGTTCGCACCGCGGCTCTTGTTGGCTTCTTTCTTGCGTCGGTCCAGGAAGGTCTCCGTCGTCTGACCCTGGCCTTTAGGGCGGCCGGTCACGTTGCTGGTTCGCTCCGGTCGGAAGCTGGAAGAGAGAAAGATGAAGGAAGGAGGATGGTCAACAGAGGTGTGGATTGAGCCACTGGGCAAACTTCTCCCACTGCTTTCATTTCAGACAAAGTTCAGAAGAGAAACTGAGTTGATAGTGAGGATGATCTTTACCCTTTTCTTTGCTGCATGGCAGCTCTTCTGGCTTCAGCCCTCTCCCTCAGCAGAGCCGGGTCCTGCACAAACTGGTCTCTGTTCACGTTGTTCTGAGGTACAGAAACAAGAAGAGAAGAAGATATCAGACTGGAATAAACTTCAAGTTAATATGCAGCAAAAAAAAAAAATCTGAAATGGTTGAATTTGATGTTTAGGAATAAGAAGTGATTTCAGTACCGGTATACTTTCTTCTTCCTCGTCCTCGTCTTCACCCTCCTCCACTTCCTCGTGTTTGTTTACTTTTCTTAAAACCTGAGGGACTGTAAAAGGCCTGCAGACACACACACATATGAGAGGTGAATATGAAAGAAGAACATTGAATATGAAACGCCTCCACAAGACTAAATTTAACGTAGCTTCACTGAACAGCTGATTTACCTTCTGTTGAGCAGACTGTCTCCGTCCAGGTCGTTGGCTCCCACCTGGTTCATGTCGTAGGTGTCGTCGTACTCGTCGTCGTAGTCGTCCAGGCCGTAGCTGGCAGCGCTTTCGCCGGGCTGGACTTCGATCTCGTCCACCACCGTCTCGTAGGCATGGTAACGAGCCTTCTGCTCCGCTATGTGCTGCTTGTCGTCCAGCATCTCTCGAGCGTTCTCACCTTTCCTGCAGGAGAGAGAAAAAAAACAAGGATTACACTTCAACTGACACCGTGTCATCTGATAAAATATTAAAATATGAGGTGGAAATTGTTAGTTAGATTTAAATCTGAATTTTTGGAGGAATGTTTTGCTTTAATGGAGCAGATTAAGCAAGATTTGTAAGTGTATTAATCAGGTAAACCTTGTTTTTGTCACTAGAAAATCAGTTTCTTTAAATTATTAGTAAGTTTGTGCAACTGTAAGAATATAAAAAAGGACTCCAGATGTTTTTAAACTCTGATCAGTGAGCGTCTCGGATGTTTTTCCAGATGTGGAAAGACGTCAAACTCATTTGTCCATTAAATATTAGAAAATGGTTTGGTCAACTACTGTTTTGTAAAGCCTAAGGAGCCCACCAATCCTAAAATATTCTGTTTATTCTCATAGAAAACAAGCAAAACCAGAAAATATTCACATTTAAGAAGCTGGAATCAAAGAAATTCAATGTATTATATTTTAATATATATACTATACCGAACAGTCTCATATGATAAATATTAAAATGTGAGCTGGAAATTGTTATTATATAGATTTTAGCATCACAGAGAGGGACAGCCAATTCTCACTTGGCTTTAATGGAGCAGTTTAAACAGGATTTTCAAAGCACATAAATCAAGTAAAACCTACATTTTGCACCTAGAAAATCAGTTTCTTTAAAATCATTAAGTTTGAGCAACTCTAAGAATATAAAAAAGGAGTCCATCTGGTAAATATGAGTTTATATTGGGAGCATGGCTGACTTGGCTTTAATTAAGCAGGATTTTTGAAGCACATAAATCAAGTAAAAACTAAATTTTGTCTCTAGAAGATTAGTTTAAATCAGTCCAGATCTTTTAAATTATCTTTTTAAACTAAATCAGTGGGTGTCTATGATGTGCTTTTACCTCCTGCCCTTCCAGATGCGAGACATGTCCACCTGATCCCTGCGGAAGACGTCAAACTCGTCATCGTCAAACACGTTGGATCTGGTTCCCAGAAGGTCTGGAAGCTCCTCCTTCACCGGCCTGAGAGGAACAGAGGAACAGAGGAGTCAAAAATCATCCTAAACATCAGAGCAGTAACATCCACAACCTTTCTATTTAACCATCCCAGATCATGGTATGAGTGTGTGACGTTACCTCGGCATGGCTCGGTCCAGTTTGTCCAGGTTTGGGGCCAGACGGTCCTCCAGGATGTTGTTGATGACCAGCTCTGAGTTGTAGTTGTACTCCTGCAGACAGGCCATCAGGAAGCCTTCGCCTAAATCAGGCAGCAGGTCTCTGATACACGACAGCAGAGACTCCAGCTCCGCCTCGCTCACATCACACACCGCTCCCTAAAAATAACACACACACAGACACACAGACACAGACACAGACACACACACACACACACACACACACACACACACACACAAACCTTATTTTCTTATTTCTAAGCTTTCTGCATGTTTATTTGATTTATTTCGAGGTTTTGTAGCTACTTTGCAATCCAGTACAATTTATTCTTATACATCATTTTATAGACATTGTATTATAATATTTACATCCAGTGCATTAAAAACCGGATCAACCTTTATTGAATAGATTATGGTACAGGAAACTCAGCGACCAATTTTGAGTATTGGGTTTGGGGTTTAGAGTCCATGTCTGTGTCTGTGTCTGAAATCACTCCTTTATTCACTCATTCACTATATAATTTTATTCTAATTATATTATTCATCTTTTGAATATTATTTCCATTAATTGATTGTGTTTTATCTCTTATAGGTGAGTGTTTTAAGATAAGCCCAGAGTGTGTTTCTCTACCTCACCTTCCCTGCACATGCACTTTTTTAAAAAATTACTTTTATTTTACTAATGTGCAAATAAACCAATGAAGTTATTGTCGTCATAGAGGATGTGGGAAACTAGAAAACATTCATATTTAAGAAGCTAGAATCGGAGAATTTGGACATTTAATTCTTTCAAAACTGACTAAAATTGCTTATTAAAATAGTTTTAATAGTTTAATAGTTTTAAAATAGTCTTTATTGTCGTACATGTACAACAAAATTGAAAGCAACCCTTATTGTATCATAGGTTAAAAAAAGAAAGGAAGAAGGTGCTTGTAAAAGAATAAAATAAGAGTAATTAAAACTAAAAACACATAAGACATTACACTCACTGCCATCAATATTACACGATTCCCTTTAATAGTACACTCAAAATTGTTGTTGCAGTTATAACAGGAAGTTTTTGGAGTATTTATTTCAGAATAAAAGCTGTCCTGTAACGTAACCTAATTATTGCATCTTTAAAGAGAAGTTTAGCTCATACATGACTGATAACCTGTTAAATAACCAATATATGATAAATGAACTCACATTATTTCCTTTTCGGGGGGCATCCAGCATGGCCTCCGCCCCCCTCAGGCTCTCCCCTCCTTCTGCTGGTTGTCGGACTTCATGAAAACCGGCTGAAGAGGAAGCGGCAGAAGCACCGCCCGCTGCTCCATCAAACGCCGAGGACGGCCTCAGCTGATTCTGGCTCTGAGGTTTCCGTCGGCCCACGCTGTCCCAGGCGCTCTGGACCCCCTCCAGCAGGTAGGACGTCCTGGTCTCATCGCTGGAGGGAACGGACGGTTAAGGAAGGAACCAAATTAAATACTCACTTAATTTTCAAGCTGTAGCTCTCATTAACCCTAAGGGAGGAAGGAAGGAAAGGAGGGAGGAAGAAAGGAAGGAAGGAAGGGAGGAAGAAGGAAGGGAGGAAGAAGGAAGGAAAGGAGGGAGGGAGGGAGGAAGAAGGAAGGAAGGGAGGAAGAAGGAAGGAAAGGAGGGAGGGAGGTAGAAGGAAGGAAGGAAGAAGGAAGGAAGGAAAGGAGGGAGGAAGAAGGAAGGGAGGAAGAAGGAAGGAAAGGAGGGAGGGAGGAAGAAGGAAGGAAAGGAGGAAGGGAGGAAGAAGGAGGGAAGAAAGGGAGAAAGAAGGAAGGAAAGGAGGGAGGAAGGAAGGAAGGAGGGAAGGAAGGAAAGGAGGAAGGGAGGAGGATTCCATAAATTTAATCATCTTATAGATTCTACTCATGTTAGTTTTAGTCCAGTTATTATTAAACTTTTTATTTCATTTTATTTTTGTTTTGTCTTTTCGTTCACTCTGAAATATGTCTTTACATCAGTGAGTAGATGTATATAATAATTAAAGTTTAATGTTGAGGATACATGATGGGGAGCGCCTGCTGTAGGAGGCTGATGTCGTCTGCGATGGGAAACTGCTCGTCGTAATCTGACAAGAACCTAAAAAAAACAAAAAAAACGCACAAATTACAGAAAACTTCTCTTTCTATCATTTTATTTTACTTCTATCAGTGTTTTGACTGTTCCTTCTTTCCTTCCTTCCTTCTTTCCTTCCCTTCTTTCCTACCTCCTACTTACCTACCTACCTTCTTTCCTTCCTTTCCTCCCTCCCTCCCTTATTTCCTCCCTCCTACTTACCTTCCTTCCTTTCCTTCCTCCCTTCTTTCCTTCTTCCTTCCTTCCTTCTTTCCTTTCCTTCCTTCCTCCCTTCCCTCCTTCTTCCTCCTTTCCTTCCTTCTTCCTCCTTTCCATCCTTTCCTTCCTCTCTCCCTCCCTGCCTCCCTTCCCTTCCTTCCTCTCTCCCTCCCTTCCCTTCAATCCTCCCTCCCTCCTTTCCTCCATCCTTCCTCCCTCCTTTCCTTCCTTGACTCAAGGACAACAGGAGGGTTAATAAAATTCACCTTAAAGACTCAAACTGTAGAATATTTGCTATAATTATAATATAACCTTTTGATGTATAAACTTTTTCTCTTACCTCTTCTCTGGTAAAAAAGATGTGAAATGTTGAAGCAGCTCCTCGGCAAACGATTGCATGTTTTCTCCGCTGCAGGGTGACAAACAGCAGCAGCATTATTACATAAATATAAATATTTATAGAATAAATGAACTGAATGTGATCTTGCTTTATAACGAGCGTTGGGACGTCTCACCCCTCCAGGATTGGCTGCAGGCAGGTGTGATGCAGCACCAGGTGAGCCGTCTCCACCATCTTCCTACAGGAGTGAGATAACCGCTTCCACACGTCATCCTGAAGACTGAAAGAGAGAGAGTTATGAAAATATTATTCATACATTCAACCAGCGAACTGAGGCTTCATCCTCTTCTTTCTTTATATTGCACCTTTCATACAAATTATAAGACAAGAGAAAATAAGGATGATAAAAATAAGTAAATAAATAAGTAAAAGAGAATAAAGGAAGTTCGAGTTCCTTGACTCGAGGACAACAGGAGGGTTAAAGCAGCTAACTGGGGCTTCATCCTGTATTTAAATCCCTGAGACAGAAACTCACCCTTTATCATCAAAGTTTCTCTTCCTCAAGACTTTCTCGAGGTCAGGCACAGCGGTCTCATAAAACGAGGTCAATCTGCCGGCAGAGAGAGAGAGAAATTAAAATTACCAAGCTGGATGAGAGCTGTGATGCGATGTTAAATGGGAGTGAAGTTATCTGCGTACCTGTCGAGGAAGCTGTGGGAGTGGAAGCTGGAGCAGGCGGCAGGGAAGATGTCCAGGAAGGCATGAATGGTGGTGGTCGAGTCACACAGGTACAAAATAATATCTACAAGTTCCTATAACAACAAAAAACAACACAAACACATGTTATAAATGACGTGAAGATGATATATCACACTCTGTGGAAGCTGAATAGTCAATTTAGGCTGTTTTATAATCAATAAATCAATTTATCTTCATTTATATAAGCACCAAATCACAATTAAAGTTATCTCAAGGCAAATTAGGGCTGAAACTAGCACTTATTTTCATAATTATTCATTAATCTGCTCATGAATCACTTTGATTGCTTGTTATAATTTGTAAAACCTCATGGTGACATCTTCAAATATCTTATTTAACCTGATCAAGAGTCCAAAACCTACAAAATATTCTGTTTATTATTATTAATGACCCATTATTATTATTTGCTATAAAAAATGACTAAATTGATTATTTGCTCATAAAAAGAATTGATCAAAATCCACTTTATTTCACAAATTAAGTATCAGAATCTGCTGCTTTATATTCATATTTTATATGTTATTGGAATCACATTTAGTACTACAGTAAACATTATATATTAGTATCACATATGGTGATGGTTTGATGGTGATTAATGTGTTTATATGTCCGACCTGCTGGCTCATGGTCATGGCAGTGAGCTGTTTGTGTGCGTTAAGCTTCATCGGCTCCATGGCAACGGCTCCTTCACACTGGAGACCGCACCTGCCCAGGATGGTGTCGAACACCTGGAGGAGAGAGAGAGAGAGAGAGAGAGAGAGAGAGAGAGAGAGAGAGAGAGAGAGAGAGAGAGAGAGAGAGAGAGAGAGAGAGAGAGAGAGAGAGAGAGAGAGAGAGAGAGAGAGAGAGAGAAAAATATGGCGATTTGCTGTTTTTCTTTATGACTTAATATGAAAGTAAATTGAATATATACTATATATGAAGGTTTCAGTTTTTAGTAAAAATAAATTAAAATTACAATAATTAAAAGCCAGATTAAATAAATGTGTGTTCATCACATTTAAAGAGTATAAGAGCATAAGTAAAGAGTTTTTTAACTAACACTTTATTTCACCTTCACAGAAACACACAGCTGTATTTTCAGACTCTCACCTCTAACACAGTGGGAACCGTCTCATCCAAGTCGTTATAGTAGGACGGCTGCTGCGTAAAGATGTTCTCTAAAAAAAGGAAGTAAATAAAATAAAGTTAACAGTAAAGTTTTATCGTCATATTTGAACCCTAACCGAAACATTTCCCATCACAGTAAAATACAGAGACAAGAACTGTCGATGAGATTTAAAGGAGCAGCTCACCTATCATCTTATGCAGCAGCTGGTTGTTGCCTTTTCCAAATAACATACAAAGATCCAAGATTTTGGGAATGTCGAAAAGAAAGTTGTCGTAGATAATTTCTCCAAACACAACCGGGGTGATGAAGTTCTCCTGCAGGAAGAGAAACACACACACAATGCAACAGGTGATCATCTATATCTATCAATTAATTAATCAATTAATCAAACTGTATTTTATATAGTAGTAATTTAAAAGACAAGAGAAAAGAGTAAAATAAACTAGGTAAGAGGGAAAAAAATGATGGGCGAGCAAAAGCAAAAAACAAATTAAAAGACAGAGAAAATAAGGATATTTAGAAAATTATAATTAAATAAATAAATAAATAAAAATAAGAGAAAAGGTTTATAAACACTTAGTAAAAAAAACTAGGTTAAAATAGATTCAACAAGAAAAAAGAAAAGTAAAATGAAATTAAAGATATGAAGTTTAATAAAAGTTAATAAATTAGATTAAAACTTGGTTTAAAAAGAGATTAAGAGACAAAAGAATCAGATGAATAAAATCTGATAAAACATATGATAATAATAATAATAATAATAATAATAATAATAAAACATTTTTACAAAATAAAAAATACAATAAAATAGAATAAAAAAATATTAGTGGTAAATACAGATAAATCCAAAGCATCCGCCTCCTCTAAGAAGACATTTGGAGCTTCACTGGACTGATATCTGGTTCCTCCTCCTCCTCCTACCTTTGATTCTTTGTGCGTGGCCATCCTGAGGAAAGTCAGAAACACCATCCTGTGAACGGAGCGCTGCATCTCAGCCACGGCCGGAGACGAGGGCGAGGCGGCGATGTCAAGGCCACGAGGAGCATGATGCAGGTACGAGTCCAAACACCTCTGCAGGGACTCGTCAAAAACCACCTGGTGGGACGAGCACATGATTTATTGCCAGTGTTCAAAAGTCATTTATCTATTGATAAATGTTGAATATTTTTATACACCACAAATCATACAACTAGAATACAAAACAATACAATTTATTTTGTCCACAGTAAACAAGAATGAATCACTCCATTTAGATGAATTATCTCAGTTAACTGGCCAAACAGACAGACAGGAAGAATTAGACAATCACAAAAAAGTAGCTCAGCGTCCGACCGTCCGTCCGTCTCTCACCTGACACCAAAACTTATCGTGAGGCAGAGCGAGCAGCCACTCCAGATCCTCCGTGATGAATCTGGTGTTTTCCAAAAACTCCTCCACCTTAGCGGCAGAGCTGTCTTCTGGTAGAGGTTTATAAGGCACAAAGTATCGCTCCTCCTTCCTCTCTGGGTGCTAGGGTGTAAAAAAAAATTGGATTTTAATAAACTGGTTGTAACTCAGGATATATGATGATGAAGAGGAGGAAGAGGAGGAAGAGGAAGAGGAGGAGAGACTCACCAGTGCAGGCAGTGTACGGTCTTTCCCCAGCAGACCAGGCTCAGTCACCTGCTGCTCATCCAGTGGCACTCGAGCACAGGCCATGGCGTCTCCGTCTCAAGTTATTTCTGACAAATTGATTTAAAAAAAAAAAACCCCATTAAAAATAGACCGAATCACTGTGAGGTCACACTGGCAACAACAGACACTTCTGGGTAGATTACTGGAAGGTGATTTGAAATGTGGAGATCAGCTAATTTGTTTATTTCTGTCGTCATTTTCAGCCGTAACTGTAACATTTTTAACATATATAGTTAAACACAGCGGTCTGACACATGTGACATTCCTGTGGTGCTTATTTAACATACTGTGTTGCTTTGCTAGCAACTTTAATATAACCAAATCTATCCAACATCATCATCTTTTGTCATAGTAGGAAGTTGCTTTACTCACTTATAATAATTAATATATAATAATAATAATAATAATAATAATAGACTGATACTGGCCCGTGACACATATATATCAGATATATCAGTATCAGTGTTTATTCTATCCAATATGTCATTTTAAAAAGTTTATTCTTAAACTATTAAATATAATGCCTCCATTACATCATGTATATCTTTTTCACAAATGTCATATCAAGTGGATATCTGACATCTGACATCATTAAACCCAGCTGTCTGACACATCTCACATTCCTGTGGTGCTTATTTAACATAATTTGCTAGCATCTTTAATAAAAACCAAATCTACCCATCATCATCATCATCATCATCATCAAAATCTGTTCGACTAACTGCTGGCTGCTTTTGTCATAGTAGGAAGTTGCTTTACTCACTTATAATAATTAATATATAATAATTGTCTGATACTGTCCTGTCACAGATATATCAGTATCAGTGTTTATTCTATCCGATATGTGTCAATACTTTTCTGTTTCATTACACTGATTTCATTTTATAAAAATTAAATTTATTCTTAAACTATTAAATATCATCTCTCCATTACATGTATATCTTTTTTTCCCAAATGTCATATCACGTGGATATCTGACACACACATGACACACCCCTCCCTGAGCTACTACCTTACCGTGGTGGAGGGGTTTGCGTGTCCCAATGACCCCAGGAGCTCAGTTGTCGGGGGCTTTATGCCCCTGGTAGGGTCTCCCATGGCAAACAGGTCCGGGGGGAGGGGCCAGACAAAAGGTAGCTCAGAAAACCCCGATGACGAGCAAGATAATTGGATTTTCGTGTCCCTTGCCCGGACGCGGGTCACCGGGGCCCCCCCCCTGGAGCCAGGCCTGGGGGTGGGGCTCGGAGGCGAGCGCTTGGTGGCCGGGCCTTCCCCCATGGGGCCCGGCCGGGCATAGCCCGAAAAAGGGACATGGGACCCCGCTCCCACAGACCCACCACCAGTGAGAGGGGCCAAAGGGGTCGGGTGCAATGTGAGCTGGGCAGCGGCCGAAGGCGGGGACCTTGGCGGTCCGATCCTCAGCTGCAGAAGCTAGCTCTAGGGACGTGGAACGTCACCTCTCTGGTGGGGAAGGAGCCTGAGCTGGTGCGTGAGGTTGAGAAGTTCCGGCTAGATATAGTCGGCCTCACCTCGACGCACAGCAAGGGCTCTGGAACCAGTCTCCTTGAGAGGGGTTGGACTCTCGTCCACTCTGGAGTTGCCACTGGTGTCAGGCGCCGGGCAGGGGTGGCAATACTTATTGCCCCCCGGCTTGGTGCCTGTATGTTGGAGTTTACCCCGGTAGACGAGAGGGTGGCCTCCCTCCGCCTTCGGGTGGGGGGACGGATCCTGACTGTTGTTTGTGCCTATGGTCCAAACAGCACTTCAGAGTATCCAGCCTTTTTGGACTCCTTGGAGGGGGTGCTGGAAAACACTCCCCCTGGGGATTCCCTCGTTCTGCTGGGGGACTTCAACGCCCATGTTGGTAGCGACAGTGAGACCTGGAAGGGTGTGATTGGGAGGAACGGCCCCCCTGATCTGAACCCGAGTGGTGTTCTGTTATTGGACTTCTGTGCTCGTCACGGATTGTCCATAACGAACACCATGTTCAAGCATAAGGGTGTCCATATGTGCACTTGGCACCAGGACACCCTAGGCCGCAGTTCGATGATTGACTTTGTAGTCGTGTCGTCGGACTTGCGGCCGCATGTCTTGGACACTCGGGTGAAGAGAGGGGCGGAGCTGTCAACTGATCACCACCTGGTGGTGAGTTGGCTCCGATGGTGGGGGAGGATGCCGGGCAGACCTGGCAGGCCCAAACGTATTGTGAGGGTCTGCTGGGAACGTCTGGCAGAGTCTCCTGTCAGAGAGAGTTTCAACTCACACCTCCGGGAGAGCTTCGACCATGTACCGGGGGAGGCAGGGGACATTGAGTCCGAGTGGGCCATGTTCCGTGCCTCCATTGTCAAGGCGGCTGACCGGAGCTGTGGCCGCAAGGTGGTCGGTGCCTGTCGGGGCGGCAATCCCCGAACCCGCTGGTGGACACCGGCGGTGAGGGATGCCGTCAAGCTGAAGAAGGAGTCCTATAGGGCCTTTTTGGCTTGTAGGACTCCGGAGGCAGCAGACAGGTACCGGCAGACCAAGCGGAATGCAGCTAGGGCGGTCTCTGAGGCAAAAACCCGGACATGGGAGGAGTTCGGTGAGGCCATGGAAAAAGACTTCCGGACGGCTTCGAAGAGATTCTGGACCACCATCCGGCGTCTCAGGAGGGGGAAGCAGTGCACCGTAAACACTGTGTACGGTGGGGACGGTGTGCTGCTGACCTCGACTCGGGACGTTGTGGATCGGTGGAAGGAATACTTCGAAGACCTCCTCAATCCCACCAACACGCCTTCTGGTAAGGAAGCAGGGCCTGGGGGCTTGGGTGTGGGCTCTCCTATCTCTGGGGTGGAGGTCGCCGAGGTGGTTAAAAAGCTCCTCGGTGGCAGGGCCCCGGGGGTGGATGAGATCCGCCCCGAGTTCCTCAAGGCCCTGGATGCTGTGGGGCTGTCATGGTTGACACGACTCTGCAGCATCGCGTGGACATCGGGGGCAGTGCCTCTGGATTGGCAGACTGGGGTGGTGGTCCCTCTTTTTAAGAAGGGGGACCGGAGGGTGTGTTCCAATTACAGGGGAATCACACTCCTCAGCCTCCCTGGTAAGGTCTATTCGGGGGTGCTGGAGAGGAGGGTCCGTCGGATAGTCGAATCTCGGATTCAGGAGGAGCAGTGTGGTTTTCGTCCGGGCCGTGGAACAGTGGACCAGCTCTACACCCTCTACAGGATCCTTGAGGGTGCATGGGAGTTTGCCCAACCAGTCCACATGTGTTTTGTGGACTTGGAGAAGGCATTCGACCGTGTCCCTCGGGGGATCCTGTGGGGGGTTCTCCGGGAGTATGGGGTATCGGACTCCCTGATAAGGGCCGTCCGTTCCCTGTATGACCGGTGTCAGAGCTTGGTCCGCATTTCCGGCAATAAGTCGGACTTGTTTCCAGTGAGAGTTGGACTCCGCCAGGGCTGCCCTTTGTCACCGATCCTGTTCATAATTTTTATGGACAGGATTTCTAGGCGCAGCCAGGGTGTAGAGGGGGTCCGGTTTGGTGACCTCAGGATTGGGTCACTGCTTTTTGCAGATGATGTGGTCCTGTTGGCTTCATCAGACCGTGACCTCCAACTCTCACTGGATCGGTTCGCAGCCGAGTGTGAAGCGGCCGGGATGAGAATCAGCACCTCCAAATCCGAGGCCATGGTCCTCAACCGGAAAAGGGTGGAGTGCACTCTTCGGGTCAGGGACGAGATTCTGCCTCAAGTGGAGGAGTTCAAGTACCTCGGGGTCTTGTTCACGAGTGAGGGAAGGATGGAACGGGAGATCGACAGGCGGATCGGTGCGGCGTCTGCAGTAATGCGGACTCTGCACAGATCCGTCGTGGTGAAGAGAGAGCTGAGCCGAAAGGCGAAGCTCTCGATTTACCAGTCGATCTTCGTTCCTACCCTCACCTATGGTCATGAGCTTTGGGTAGTGACCGAAAGAACAAGATCGCGGGTACAAGCGGCCGAAATGAGCTTCCTCCGTAGGGTGGCTGGGCTCTCCCTTAGAGATAGGGTGAGAAGCTCAGTTATCCGGAGGGAGCTCGGAGTAGACCCGCTGCTCCTCCACGTCGAGAGGAGCCAGATGAGGTGGTTCGGGCATCTAATCAGGATGCCTCCCGGACGCCTCCCTGGTGAGGTGTTCAGGGCACGTCCCACCGGTAGGAGACCCCGGGGAAGACCCAGGACACGCTGGAGAGACTATGTCTCTCGGCTGGCCTGGGAACGCCTCGGGGTCCCCCTGGAAGAGCTGGACGAAGTGGCTGGGGAGAGGGAAGTCTGGGCTTCCCTGCTTAGGCTGCTGCCCCCGCGACCCGACCCCGGATAAGCGGCAAGAAGATGGATGGATGGATCTGACACATTTACAGTCTCTCCTCCATCATTAAACACAACGGTTTGACACATGTGACATTCCTGTGGTGCTTATTTAACATACTGTGTTGCTTTGCTAGCAACTTTAATAAAACCAAATCTACCCATCATCATCATCATCATCATCATCATCATCATCATCAAAATCTGTTCGACTAACTGCTGACTGCTTTTGTCATAGTAGGAAGTTGCTTTACTCACTTATTATAATTGGTATATAATATTTTTAATAATAATAATAATAATAATAATAATAATAATTGACTGATACTGGCCTGTCACAGATATATCAGTGTTTATTCTATCTGATATGTGCCATGTCATTTTATACAAATCAAGTTTATTCTTTAACTATTAAATATAATGCCTCCATTACATATCTCTTTCACAAGTGTCATATAAAGTGGATATCTGACACATTTACAGTCTGTTTTAGCATCATATTCCCTCTTTGTGTTTCCATGTTGAGCTGTGGTGGAAGTATAGTAACAAAAAGAGAGACTATGGCACTAAAAAATACTGTAATGTTGAAAGCTATCTACTTAATTTGACTCATTTGGGACAAAACTGAAGCTTCATATTAGCTTCAGATAAACTTTTAAAGGCTTGTAGAGTTTTGTCCTCCTTCATTTACACAATAAATGAAGTTATGAAAGGATATTATTGACTGTTGTTTAAAAACACACTTTAAAAAACGATTAACTTTTCCTTTAACTTGTATATAAAACATCATATGCTGCTTTTTATTGAGCTAATGTCCAGCTAGAAAGACAGTTCGATAACTTTCTTATTAAAATCTTTAAATCTAGATGTCGACATAACAACCTGTTTGCAGCTATAACTCTCACATCTCTCTATATTTGATGCCACGTAGTTAATTTTGCTTTATTTTGCATATAATACACGTCGCAGCCATTTAACACGTCGTGCTAACGTGGTTTTACAACAAGTTATCCAACAGACATGACAGCAGATTAATGAATGAATGCTAACGCTTGGCTTATTTTTTGCTTTTAACGCAACATTTAAAGGTTTATAAATGTGCTCACCTCTTAATGTGACTGTCTCTGACTGATTCAAGCCATCCCATTAAAAGCAGTGACTGTTTTTTTGCAGTAGTTTCGCTTTTCTGATCACCTGTCTGCTCTGACGATGCTGCTGCTGCTGTCGGCTCAGGAAGTGACGTGTTTTGTTTTTTCTGACGAGACGACGCATGCGCAGTAAAAGAAGCTGAAATCTTATATACCGCCCTCTGTTGGGCACCGAGGAGAGCAGCAGCAGCAGCGACACTGTAGTAGATGTTTTTACTTTGGTGTTTTACATGTGTTGGCCTGCAAATGTATTATTAGGGCCCGAGCGCTGACCAGCGCGAAGCCCTATTGTTTTTGCCATGATTATTAGGGCCCAAGCACTATACAGTGCGAAGGCCCTATTGTATCTGTAGAAATTATTATTCGTCTCACAAAACGAACGCCTTTTTGACAGCCTAAACGTGCCCCAAAACTCATGAAAATTTGCACGTACATCAGACCCGGCGAAAAATTTGATATTTTATGGTCCGCCAAAATGGCCGTCGCAAAATGGCTCAATAGCGCCCCCTATTGAATATAAAAGTGTGAGAGATTGACGTACATGAACGAAACTTGGTATGTATATGTATCATGTCCAGACGCATGAAAAAGTCACTGGGGCCCATGACGTCACTCCAACAGGAAGTCGGCCATTTTGAAAAATATGTGCGATTTTGGCGTTTTCCACACCTCGTACTTTAACGAACTTGTCCTAGGGATTTAATCCGACCGACTTCAAATTCACTCAGAAACATCTTGAGACATTGGAGATGAAAAGTTATCAAAAACTTTCTGATTAGGGATTCGGTTTGGCCGTGGCGGCGCTGACAATTTCCTTCGCCATTCGATCCTTCGCCATTAAACAGGAAGTCCTTATAACTCCTACAGACATCGTCCGATCTACACCAAATTAATCACGCATGTAGAGGGTCCCGCCCTGAACACGTCTATGCATCAATACTGTGTCAGCTCCATAGCGCCACCTACTGGATACAATAGCGCCCCCTTGAAAATTGAAAAAAAATTGAGCCCCTCAAGTCAGATTGACATAGACAAACGAAATTTGGTACACATATGTATCGTGTAAAGACGCACCAAAAAGTCTCTTGGACCCATGACGTCACTCCAACAGGAAGTCGGCCATTTTGAAAAATATGTGCGATTTTGGCGTTTTCCACGCCACGTACTTTAACGAACTTGTCCTAGGGATTTAATCCGACCGACTTCAAATTCACTCAGAAACATCTTGAGACATTGGAGATGAAAAGTTATCAAAAACTTTCTGATTAGGGATTTGGTTTCTTCGTGGTGATGTGAGGAATTTTGACATTTCGCCATTAAACAGGAACTGCTGGCCAAATGTGGGTACTGCACCCCGTAGACGATTAATAAAATTGAGCCCCTCCCTCCAGATTGACATAGATGAACAAAATTTGGTACACTGATTTATCATCTAAAGACGCACAAAAAAGTCTACGGGGCCCATGACGTCACTCCAACAGGAAGTCGGCCATTTTGAAAAATATGTGTGATTTTGGCGTTTTCCACGCATTGTACTTTAACGAACTTGTCCTGGGGATTTAATCCGACCGACTTCAAATTCACTCAGAAACATCTTGAGACATTGGAGATGAAAAGTTATCAAAAACTTTCTAATTAGGGATTCGGTTTGGCCGTGGCGGCGCCGACAATTTCCTTCGCCATTAAACAGGAAGTCCTTATAACTCCTACAGACATTGTCCGATCTACACCAAATTAATCACGCATGTAGATGGTCCCACCCTGCACACGTATATGCATCAATACTGTGACAGCTCCATAGCGCCACCTACTGGATACAATAGTACCCCCTTGAAAATTGAAAAAAAATTGAGCCCCTCAAGTCAGATTGACATAGACAAACGAAATTTGGTACACATATGTATCTTGTAAAGACGCACCAAAAAGTCTCTTGGACCCATGATGTCACTCCAACAGGAAGTCGGCCATTTTGAAAAATAAGTGTGATTTTGGTGTTTTCCACGCCTCGTACTTTAACAAACTCGTCCTAGGGATTTAATCCGACCGACTTCAAATTCACTCAGAAACATCTTGAGACATTGGAGATGAAAAGTTATCAAAAACTTTCTGATTAGGGATTTGGTTTCTTCGTGGTGATGTGAGGAATTTTGACATTTCGCCATTAAACAGGAACTGCTGGCCAAATGTGGGTACTGCACCCCGTAGACGATTAATAAAATTGAGCCCCTCCCTCCAGATTGACATAGATGAACAAAATTTGGTACACTGATTTATCATCTAAAGACGCACAAAAAAGTCTACGGGGCCCATGACGTCACTCCAACAGGAAGTCGGCCATTTTGAAAAATATGTGTGATTTTGGCGTTTTCCACGCATTGTACTTTAACGAACTTGTCCTGGGGATTTAATCCGACCGACTTCAAATTCACTCAGAAACATCTTGAGACATTGGAGATGAAAAGTTATCAAAAACTTTCTAATTAGGGATTCGGTTTGGCCGTGGCGGCGCCGACAATTTCCTTCGCCATTAAACAGGAAGTCCTTATAACTCCTACAGACATTGTCCGATCTACACCAAATTAATCACGCATGTAGATGGTCCCACCCTGCACACGTATATGCATCAATACTGTGACAGCTCCATAGCGCCACCTACTGGATACAATAGTACCCCCTTGAAAATTGAAAAAAAATTGAGCCCCTCAAGTCAGATTGACATAGACAAACGAAATTTGGTACACATATGTATCTTGTAAAGACGCACCAAAAAGTCTCTTGGACCCATGATGTCACTCCAACAGGAAGTCGGCCATTTTGAAAAATAAGTGTGATTTTGGTGTTTTCCACGCCTCGTACTTTAACAAACTCGTCCTAGGGATTTAATCCGACCGACTTCAAATTCACTCAGAAACATCATGACACATTGGAGATGAAAAGTTATCAAAATCTTTCTGATTAGGGATTTAGTTTCTTCGTGGCGATGTGAGGAATTTTGACGTTTTGCCATTAAACAGGAACAGCTGGCCAAATGGGGGTACTGCACCCCGTAGAAGATTAAGGAAATTGAGCCCGTCCCTCCAGATTGACATAGATGAACAAAACTTGGTATATATATGTATCACTTAAAGAGGCACAAAAAAGTCTCTTAGACCTATACCCTCACTCCAACAGGAAGTTGGCCATTTTGAAGTGAATTTGCAATTTTGGCACGGTTTGATTAGAATTTTCACACCACGTACTTTAATGAATTCCTCCTAATCCGAAACGTGCCCGAAAAGTCACCAAAATTTGCAATCATGTTCGACCCGGCGAAAAATTTGATATTTTAAGGATCACGAAAATGGGGGAGAAAAAATGGCTCAATAGCGCCCCCTAGAAAATTTAAAAAAGCGAGCCCCACCACTGAGATTGTCGTAGACAAACGATATTCGGTACAAATATGTATTTTGTAAAGACACACAAAAAAGTCTCTTGGACCCATATGCTCACAAGGCAAAATGGCTCAATAGCGCCCCCTAGATAATTAAAAAATTCAGCCCCTCCCTCCAGATTGACCTAGAAAAACGAAATTCGGTACACATATGTATCCTGTAAAGACGCACAAAAAAGTCTCTTGGACCCATACCCTCACTCCAACAGGAAGTCGGCCATTTTGTGTCGAATCTGCGTTTTTGGCGCCATTTTGGCGTTTTCTACGCATCGCATTTGAGTGAACTCTTCCTAGAGATTTAATCTGACCGACTTCAAATTCACTCAGAAACATCTTGACACATTGGAGATGAAAAGTTATCAAAAACTTTCTGATTAGGGATTTAGTTTCTTCGTGGCGATGTGAGGAATTTTGACGTTTCGCCATTAAACAGGAACTGCTGGCCAAATGGGGGTACTGCACCCCATACAATATTAAGGAAATTGAGCCCCTCACTCCAGATTGACATAGATGAACAGAACTTGGTATATATATGTATCATGTAAAGAGGTACAAAAAAGTCTCTTGGACCCATATCCTCACTACACAAAATGGCTCAATAGCGCCCCCTAGAAAATAAAAAAAATTGAGCCCCTCGAATCAGATTGACATAGACAAACGAAATTCGGTACACATATGTATCATGTAAAGACGCACAAAAAAGTCTCTTGGACCCATATGCTCATGTGAGGAATTTCGACGTTTCGCCATTAAACAGGAACAGCTGGCCAAATGGGGGTACTGCACCCCATAGAAGATTAATAAAATTGAGCCCCTCCCTCCAGATTGACGTAGATGAACAAAACTTGGTATATATATGTATCATGTAAAGAGGTACAAAAAAGTTTCTTGGACCCATATCCTCACTCCAACAGGAAGTCGGCCATTTTGAAGTGAATTTGCAATTTTGGCGCTGCTTGTCTCCATTTGACTCAGAAGATGCGTCACAGCAAGTCTCGCTCATTAGTGGCGGGGCGGGGGAGCTTGGGCCCGATCATCGCTGCTTGCAGCTTTAATTAGGGCCCAAGCACTATACAGTGCGAAGGCCCTATTGTATCTGTAGAAATTATTATTATTCGTCTCTCACAACGAACGCCTTTTTGACAGCCTAAACGTGCCCCAAAACTCATGAAAATTTGCACACACATCAGACCCGGCGAAAAATTTGATATTTTAAGGTCCACTAAAATGGCCATCGCAAAATGGCTCAATAGCGCCCCCTATTGAATATAAAAATGTGAGAGATTGACGTACATGAACGAAATCTGTAGAAATTATTATTATTCGTCTCTCACAACGAACGCCTTTTTGACAGCCTAAACGTGCCCCAAAACTCATGAAAATTTGCACACACATCAGACCCGGCGAAAAATTTGATATTTTAAGGTCCACTAAACTGGCCATCGCAAAATGGCTCAATAGCGCCCCCTATTGAATATAAAAATGTGAGAGATTGACGTACATGAACGAAATTTGGTATATATATGTATCATGTCCAGACGCACAAAAAAGTCTGTGGGACCCATGACGTCACTCCAACAGGAAGTCGGCCATTTTGAAAAATATGCGCGATTTTGGTGTTTTCCACGCCTCGTACTTTAACGAACTTGTCCTAGGGATTTAATCCGACCGACTTCAAATTCACTCAGTAACATCTTGAGACATTGGAGATGAAAAGTTATCAAAAACTTTCTGATTAGGGATCCGGTTTAGCCGTGGCGGCGCCGACAATTTCCTTCGCCATTCGATCCTTCGCCATTAAACAGGAAGTCCTTATAACTCCTACAGACATCGTCCGATCTACACCAAATTAATCACGCATGTAGAGGGTCCCGCCCTGAACACGTATATGCATCAATACTGTGTCAGCTCCATAGCGCCACCTACTGGATACAATAGCGCCCCCTTGAAAATTGAAAAAAAATTGAGCCCCTCAAGTCAGATTGACATAGAGAAATTAAATTTGTTACACATATGTATCTTATAAAGACGCACCAAAAAGTCTCTTGGACCCATGACGTCACTCCAACAGGAAGTCGGCCATTTTGAAAAATATGTGCGATTTTGGCGTTTCCCACTCCTCGTACATTAACAAACTCCTCCTAGAGATTTAATCCGACCGACTTCAAATTCACTCAGAAACATCTTGAGACATTGGAGATGAAAAGTTATCAAAAACTTTCTGATTAGGGATTTGGTTGCTTTGTGGCGATGTGAGGAATTTTGACGTTTCGCCATTAAACAGGAACAGCTGGCCAAATGGGGGTACTGCACCCCATAGAAGATTAATAAAAGTGAGCCCCTCCCTCCAGATTGACATAGATGAACAAAATTTGTTACACATATGTATCATCTAAAGACATACAAAAAAGTCTCTTGGACCCATATCCTCACTCCTACAGGAAGTCGGCCATTTTGAATCGAATCTGCGTTTTTGGCGCCATTTTGGCGTTTTCTACGCCTCGTACTTTAACGAACTTGTCCTAGGGATTTAATCCGACCGACTTCAGATTCACTCAGAAACATCTTGAGACATTGGAGATAAAAAGTTATCAAAAACTTTCTGATTAGGGATCCGGTTTGGCCGTGGCGGTGCCGACAATTTCCTTCGCCATTCGATCCTTCGCCATTAAACAGGAAGTCCTTATAACTCCTACAGACATCGTCCGATCTACACCAAAATAATCACGCATGTAGAGGGTCCCGCCCTGAACACGTATATGCATCAATACTGTGTCAGCTCCATAGCGCCACCTACTGGATACAATAACACCGCCTTGAAAATTGAAAAAAAATTGAGCCCCTCAAGTCAGATTGACATAGACAAACGAAATTTGATACACATATGTATCGTGTAAAGACGCACCAAAAAGTCTCTTGGACCCATGACGTCACTCCAACAGGAAGTCGGCCATTTTGAAAAATATGTGCGATTTTGGTGTTTTCCACGCTTCGTACTTTAACGAACTTGTCCTAGGGATTTAATCCGACCGACTTCAAATTCACTCAGAAACATCTTGAGACATTAGAGATGAAAAGTTATCAAAAACGTTCTAATTAGGGATTTGGTTTGGCCGTGGCGGCGCCGTCAATTTCCTTCACCATTCGATCCTTCGCCATGAAATTTCAATCACTCATAACTTGACTCCACATGGTCTGAGCTTTTCCAAATTCACCAAAGCAAGCCAGCCTTGGCGAAAAATTTGATATTTTATGGTTTTTGTAAATGGGCGTGGCAAAATGGCTCTGTAGCGCCCCCTTGAGAAATGAAAAACATCGATCCCCTCGCCACAGATTGACATAGAGAAACGAAACTTGGTACACATGTTCATCATGTCAAGACGCACAAAAAAGTCTTGGGTGCCCATGACGTCACTCCAACAGGAAGTCAGCCATTTTGAATCAAAGTATTGATTTTAATGCCGATTGTGGCATCATATTTGAACTAACTAGTCCTAGAGATTTCATCCCATCCACTTCAAATTCACACAGAGTCATCTTGAGACATTGGACATGAAAAGCTTTTTTGTCCGTCATTCCTGGTTGCCGTGGTGACGTGGCGATTTTCGATGTCTCGCCATGAAATTTCAAACCCTCATAACTTGACTCCACATGCTCTGAGCTTTTCCAAATTTAATATGCTTGTTCAGTGTCCTGGTCTGAACACATGTACAGTCTCCTATTTAGTGACAGTCATAGCGCCACCTACTGGCAAGAGGAAGTCACTTGCTTCATTCTTTCACTAATTACTCCCATAATCTTAAGTATTTACACCTGAAATTGATTCAGCTGAGACTTAACGCCTGTCATCAAAATCTTTTTTATGACTTCTTCCTGTTGGGCGTGGCTGTGCAAACAATTTCGATGCTTCGCCATAAAGCAGGAAGTCGTTATAACTCCTACAGACATTGTCCCACCTACACCAAATTGATCACACATGTAGATGGTCCCGCCCTGTTTAATCTATGCATCAATACTGCTTCATATACACAGCGCCACCTACTGGACACAGGAAGTCAGCCTCATATGACAAACATTATCCGATTTACATGAAATTTACAAGATGTGTTCTCCACATCACACACTGCAACATGACATATAATTGGTGGGTGATCTCTAGCGCCACCTAGTGGACACATGCAATGTGACATAGCCCCATCACACAATGTTCATTAGGAGCCCGGGTGCCAAGAAGTCTACGTGCCCGCTGTGTCTGCCATGTGACTGCAGCATGCACCAACATGCACATACGGGGCGGTGCATGGGGGCGCGAGGGCCCGTTCATCACTGCTTGCAGTTTTAATTATTATTATTATTGTCCTACTGGATACAATAGTGCCCCCTTGAAAATTGAAAAAAAAATTGAGCCTCTCAAGTCAGATTGACATAGACAAACGAAATTCGGTACACATATGTATCTTGTAAAGATGCACAAAAAAGTCTCTTGGACCCATGACGTCACTCCAACAGGAAGTCGGCCATTTTGAAAAATGTGTGCAGAGGATTCATCAAATTGAGCCCCTCCCTCCAGATTGACGTAGATGAACAAAATTTGCTACACTTATGTATCATCTAAAGACCCACAAAAAAGTCTGTTGGACCCACACGCTCACTCCAACAGGAAGTTGGCCATTTTGAAGTGAATTTGTCATTTTGGCACGGTTTGATACAATTTTCACACCACATACTTAAATGAATTCCTCCTGATCCGACCGACTTCATATTGAATGTGTCATCTCAATACCTGGAAGATGCGTCGAGGCAAGTCTCGCTCAGTTGTGGCTTGGCGGGGGAGCTTGGGCCCGGTCATCGCAGCTTGCAGCTTTAATTATACATTATTATTATTACATCCTCCTCGGCCAATACTATCCAGCTGCAGCCCCGGAGCAGAAGCCCCTGACGTGACAAAGTTCATTGGAGTGGAAGTTCATCGCTGCTCCGAGCGAAAACAAAAATAAAACCCTAAAAAACTCCACATACGTCGTTTACACATAATTCTATGAACTTTGTTGCAATTACATGTTCATCGTATCAGTATAACTGACTCCACAAGTTTATGGCTACTGTAAGACTCAGAAGTTAGTTAGTAGCCTACACTAATCAAGTTATAATGTTAACATTTCACTGATTTAACTTTAATATCAACATTAGAAAATTCCAGGGAAATTTTGAGTGCCACGGGGCTACTACCGGGATGAGTACACGATTTATTTCCAGTGTTCAAAAGTCACCCTGATCATATAACACTAAGTAACTTTTACTGTGGCAGTATTAAGTACGTCTTACTGGTCAGTATCAAGTGTAACTGTAGATGTAAGCAGAGAGTAGCACACAGAGCAATATATATATGGGACAGTAATCAGATTACTGATCTGAATCGGATTACTTGTAAACTGATTACTTTTACGAAAGTAATCTAATTTCTTGTAATCTGATTACTTTTTCAAAAGTAATCTGATTACTTGAAATCTTATTACTTTTCAAAAGTAATCTGATTACTTGTAATCTGATAAAAAGTAAAAAAGGAAGTAAGGAAGTAAAAAAGTAAAAAAGGAAGTAAGGAAGTAAAGAAGTAAAAAAGGAAGTAAAAAAGTAAAAAGGAAGGAAGGGAAGGGAAAAAAGAATGTAAAAAAGGAAGTGAGGAGAGAAGTAAAAAAGTAAAAAAGGAAGTAAAAAGGAAGTAAAAAAGGAAATTTACTAATACTTTAGGAATTTTTTTACTTCCTTACTTCCTTTTTACTTTTTTTACTTCCTTCCTTTTTTACCTCCCTTCGTTTTTTCCTTATTTATTTCTTACTTTTTTACTTCCTTACTTCCTTTTTTACTTTTTTTTTAACTTCCCTTCCTTTTTTACCTCCTTACTTTAATACTTTTTTAAAACTTCCTTTCTTTCTTTTTACTTCATTTTTTACTTCATTTTTTACTTCCTTTTTTACTTCCTTTTTTAATACCCCTTGAAAAATGTGTTTTTTTGCTTTAACCTTATTTGGATGTTTGAGCTCGCAGGCTGTTTACACACATTCAATCTGCTGGAGGGTGAAAGTGTTTAAGTCAGTCTAAGATGTGTTTTGTATGTAAGTGTTACTTACATACAAAACATTACTTTTTCAAAAGTAACCTGATTACTCTCCCAATATATATTGCTCTGGTTGATTTTTTTTTTTTTTTTTTTTGGGGGGGGGGGGGGGGTGGGGGGGTGGCAAAATATACTTAAAAAAAAAAGAAAAAAGAAAGTAAGAAAGTTATCAGATTACAAAAAAGTAACCTAATTACGTGTAATCTGATTACTTTTCTAGAAAAAAGCAAAGTAAGACAGTAATCTGATCACAAATAATCAGATTACTTTCTAATTACATCTAATTACAAGTAATCTTATTTAAAAAAGTAATCACATTACAAGTAATCAGATTACTTTTTCGAATGTAATCTGATTACTTGTAATGTGTAAAAATGTGTACTTGTAATGTGTAAAAAGGTATAAAAAGCCCCAAAATAAAAAAACAAAGTAAGAAAGTAATCAGATTACAAGTAAGATTACTTTTTCGATAGTAATCAGATTACTTTTCTGAAAGTAATCTAAGTACTTGTATTCTGATTACTTTTTCAAAAGTAACCTGATTACTAGTAATCTGATTACTTTTTCTAAAGTAATCAGATCAGTAATCTCATTACTTTTTCTAGAGTAATCAGATTACTCTCCCAATATATATTGCTCTGGTTGATATTTTTTTGGGGGGGCCCCCAAAATATACTTTTTAAAAAAAAGAAAAAAAGAAAGTAATCAGATTACAAGTAATCAGATTACCTTTTCTGAAAGTAATCTGATTACTTTAGAAAAAGTAATCAGATTTACTCTCCCAATATATATTGCTCTGGTTGATTTTTTTTTTTTTTGGGAGGGGAGGGCAAAATATACTTTAAAAAAAAAGAAAAAAGAATGTAATCAGATTACAAGTAATCGGATTGCTTTTCAAAAGTAATCTAATTACTTGTAATCCGATTACTTTTCTGAAAGTAATCTAAGTACTTGTAATCTGATTACTTTTTCAAAAGTAACCTGATTACTAGTAATCTGATTACTTTTTCTAAAATAATCAGATTACACTCCCAATATATATTGCTCTGGTTGATTTTTTTTTTCTTTGGGGGGGGGGGCAAAATATACTTTAAAAAAAAAAGAAAAAAGAAAAAAGAAAGTAAGAAAGTAATTTCAAGTAATCGGATTGCTTTTCAAAAGTAATCTAATTACTTGTAATCCGATTACTTTTCTGAAAGTAATCTAAGTACTTGTAATCTGATTACTTTTTCAAAAGTAATCTAATTAAAAAATAAGGAAGGAAGGAAGTAAAAAAGGAAGTAAAAAAGGAAGGGAAGTAAAAAAATAAGTAAAAAATAAGTAAAAAATGAAAAAGAAAGGGAAATAAAAAGAAGTAAAAAAGGAACTAAAAAGGAAGTAAAAAAGTAAAACAGGAAGGGAAGTAAAAAAAAGGAAGTAAGGAAGTAAAAAAGGAAGTAAAAAAGGAAGTAAAACAGGAAGGGAAGTAAAAAAAAAGGAAGTAAGGTAGTAAAAAAAGTAAAAAGGGAAATAAGGAAGTAAAAAATAAGGAAGGAAGGAAGAGAAGATTGAAGTAAGGTAGTAAAAAAGGAAGGGAAGTAAAAAGAAGTAAAAAAGGAAGTACAAAAGGAAGGGAAGTAAAAAGAAGTAAAAAAGGAACTAAAAAGGAAGTAAAAAAGTAAAACAGGAAGGGAAGGAAGGGAAGTAAAAAAAAAGGAAGTAAGGAAGTAAAAAAAGTAAAAAGGGAAAATAAGAAAGTAAAAAATAAGGAAGGAGGAAGTAAAGATTGAAGTAAGGTAGTAAAAAAGGAAGGGAAGTAAAAAGAAGTAAAAAAAGGAAGTAAAAAAGGAAGCAAAAAAGGAAGTAAGGAAGTAAAAAAGGAAGTAAGTAAAAAAGGAAGTAAAAAAGGAAGGGAAGTAAAAAGAAGTAAAAAAGGAACTAAAAAGGAAGTAAAAAAGTAAAACAGGAAGGGAAGTAAAAAAATTCATGAATTCATTCATGAATGAATGAAAAAGAAAGGGAAGTAAAAAGGAAGTAAAAAAGGAAGCAAAAAAGGAAGTAATAAAGGAAGTAAGGAAGTAAAAAAAGTAAAAAGGGAAATAAGAAAGTAAAAAATAAGGAAGGAAGGAAGTAAAAAAGGAAGTAAGTAAAAAAGGAAGTAAGTAAAAAAGGAAGTAAAAAAGGAAGGGAAGTAAAAAAATAAGTAAAAAATAAGTAAAAAAGGAAGTAAAAAAGTAAAAAAACAGGAAGTAAAAAAGTAAAAAAGTAAAAAAGTAAAAAAAAGGAAGTAGGGAAGTAAAAAAGTAAAAAAAAGGAAATAGGGAAGTAAAAAAGGAAGTAAAAAAGTAAAAACAGGAAGTAAAAAAGGAAGTAGGGAAGTAAAAAAGTAAAAAAGGAAGTACAAAAAGTAAAAAAAAAGGAAGTAGGGAAGTAAAAAAGTAAAAAAAAGGAAGTAGGGAAGTAAAAAAGTAAAAAAAAGGAAATAGGGAAGTAAAAAAGGAAGTAAAAAAGTAAAAAAAGGAAGTAAAAAAGGAAGTAGGGAAGTAAAAAAGTAAAAAAGGAAGTACAAAAAGTAAAAAAAAAGGAAGTAGGGAAGTAAAAAAGTAAAAAAAAGGAAGTAGGGAAGTAAAAAAGTAAAAAAAGGAAGTAAAAAAGGAAGTAGGGAAGTAAAAAAGTAAAAAAGTAAAAAAAGGAAGTAGGGAAGTAAAAAAGTAAAAAAGGAAGTAAAAAAGTAAAAAAAAGGAAGTAGGGAAGTAAATAAGTAAAAAAAAAGGAAGTAGGGAAGTAAAAAAGTTAAAAAAAAAGGAAGTAGGGAAGTAAAAAAGTAAAAAAGGAAGTAAAAAAGTAAAAAAAAGGAAGTAGGGAAGTAAAAAAGGAAGTAAAAAAGTAAATAAAAGGAAGTAAAAAAGGAAGTAGGGAAGTAAAAAAGTAAAAAAGGAAGTAGAAAAAGTAAAAAAAAAGGAAGTAGAGAAGTAAAAAAGTAAAAAAAAAGGAAGTAGGGAAGTAAAAAAGGAAGTAAAAAAGTAAAAAAAGGAAGTAAAAAAGGAAGTAGGGAAGTAAAAAAGTAAAAAAAGGAAGTAGGGAAGTAAAAAAGTAAAAAAGGAAGTAGGGAAGTAAAAAAGTAAAAAAGGAAGTAGAAAAAGTAAAAAAAAAGGAAGTAGGGAAGTAAAAAAGTAAAAAAGGAAGTAGAAAAAGTAAAAAAAAAGGAAGTAGGGAAGTAAAAAAGTAAAAAAAAGGAAGTAGGGAAGTAAAAAAGTAAAAAAAAGGAAGTAGGGAAGTAAAAAAGTAAAAAAAAGGAAGTAGGGAAGTAAAAAAGTTAAAAAGTTAAAAAAAAGGAAGTAGGGAAGTAAAAAAGTAAAAAAGTAAAAAAAAAGGAAGTAGGGAAGTAAAAAAGTAAAAAAGGAAGTAAAAAAGTAAAAAAAAGGAAGTAGGGAAGTAAAAAAGTAAAAAAGGAAGTAGAAAAAGATACGATGATTTAAGATATGATAAATATTAAAGTCTTGAGGTAAATTTACTACTGAATCTGACTGAAACTAATTATCATGTTCAGCTTTCATTCAATAGGTTTCCTCATTCAGTCGATTCTTTGTTTAATCTATAAAATCAGAAGGAGATGAGATATCATGAGATGAGATGTGATAGTCATGACTCGGCTCTGATACGAGCATCAGATGTGACGAGACAGGAGACCGGGAAGTCTGACGGGAAGTAAAAAAAAGTAAAAAAGGAAGTAGAGTAGTAATAAAATCAGAAGGAGATGAGATATCATGAGATGAGATGAGATGAGATGTGATAGTAGGAAGTAGGGAAGGAAGTAGGGAAGTAAAAAAGGAAGTAAAAAAGTAAAAAAAGGAAGTAGGGAAGTAAAAAAGTAAAAAAAAGGAAGTAGTAGTAAAAGTAGTAAAAAAGTAAAAAAGGAAGTAAAAAAGTTAAAAAAAGGAAGTAAAAAAGGAAGTAGGGAAGTAAAAAAGTAAAAAAGGAAGTAAAAAAGTAAAAAAGGAAGTAAAAAAGTAAAAAAAAGGAAGTAAAAAAGGAAGTAGGGAAGTAAAAAAGTAAAAAAAAGGAAGTAAAAAAGGAAGTAGGGAAGTAAAAAAGGAAGTAAAAAAGTAAAAAAGGAAGTAAAAAAGTAAAAAAAAGGAAGTAGGGAAGTAAAAAAGGAAGTAAAAAAGTAAAAAAAAGGAAGTAAAAAAGGAAGTAGGGAAGTAAAAAAGTAAAAAAGTAAAAAAAGGAAGTAGGGAAGTAAAAAAGTAAAAAAGGAAGTAGGGAAGTAAAAAAGGAAGTAGGGAAGTAAAAAAGGAAGTAGGGAAGTAAAAAAGGAAGTAAAAAAGTAAAAAAAAGGAAGTAAAAAAGGAAGTAGAAAAAGTAAAAAAAAAAGGAAGTAAAAAAGTTAAAAAAAGGAAGTAAAAAAGGAAGTAGAAAAAGTAAAAAAAAAGGAAGTAAAAAAGTAAAAAAAAGGAAGTAGGGAAGTAAAAAAGGAAGTAAAAAAGTAAAAAAAAGGAAGTAAAAAAGGAAGTAGAAAAAGTAAAAAAAAAGGAAGTAAAAAAGTAAAAAAAGGAAGTAGGGAAGTAAAAAAGGAAGTAAAAAAGTAAAAAAAGGAAGTAAAAAAGGAAGTAAAAAAGTAAAAAAAGGAAGTAAAAAAGGAAGTAGGGAAGTAAAAAAGGAAGTAAAAAAGTAAAAAAAAGGAAGTAGGGAAGTAAAAAAGGAAGTAAAAAAGTTTAAAAAAAGGAAGTAAAAAAGGAAGTAGAAAAAGTAAAAAAAAAGGAAGTAAAAAAGTAAAAAAAAAGGAAGTAGGGAAGTAAAAAAGGAAGTAAAAAAGTAAAAAAAAGGAAGTAAAAAAGGAAGTAGGGAAGTAAAAAAGGAAGTAAAAAAGTAAAAAAAAGGAAGTAGGGAAGTAAGAAAGGAAGTAAAAAAGTTAAAAAAAGGAAGTAAAAAAGGAAGTAAAAAAGTAAAAAAAAAGGAAGTAAAAAAGGAAGTAGAAAAAGTAAAAAAAAGGAAGTAAAAAAGTAAAAAAAAGGAAGTAGGGAAGTAAAAAAGGAAGTAAAAAAGTAAAAAAAAGGAAGTAAAAAAAAGGAAGTAAAAAAGGAAGTAGGGAAGTAAAAAAGGAAGTAAAAAAGTAAAAAAAAGGAAGTAGGGAAGTAAAAAAGGAAGTAAAAAAGGAAGTAGGGAAGTAAAAAAGGAAGTAAAAAAGGAAGTAGGGAAGTAAAAAAGGAAGTAAAAAAGTAAAAAAAAGGAAGTAGGGAAGTAAAAAAGGAAGTAAAAAAGTTAAAAAAAGGAAGTAAAAAAGGAAGTAAAAAAGTTTAAAAAAGGAAGTAAAAAAGGAAGTAGAAAAAGTAAAAAAAAGGAAGTAAAAAAGTAAAAAAAAGGAAGTAGGGAAGTAAAAAAGGAAGTAAAAAAGTAAAAAAAAGGAAGTAAAAAAGGAAGTAAAAAAGTAAAAAAAAGGAAGTAAAAAAGGAAGTAGGGAAGTAAAAAAGGAAGTAAAAAAGTAAAAAAAAGGAAGTAGGGAAGTAAAAAAGGAAGTAAAAAAGTTAAAAAAAGGAAGTAAAAAAGGAAGTAAAAAAGTAAAAAAAAGGAAGTAAAAAAGGAAGTAGGGAAGTAAAAAAGGAAGTAAAAAAGTAAAAAAAAGGAAGTAGGGAAGTAAAAAAGGAAGTAAAAAAGTTAAAAAAAGGAAGTAAAAAAGGAAGTAGAAAAAGTAAAAAAAAAGGAAGTAGGGAAGTAAAAAAGTAAAAAAAAGGAAGTAGGGAAGTAAAAAAGGAAGTAAAAAAGTAAAAAAAGGAAGTAGAGTAGTAATAAAATCAGAAGGAGATGAGATATCATGAGATGAGATGAGATGAGATGTGATAGTAGGAAGTAGGGAAGGAAGTAGGGAAGTAAAAAAGGAAGTAAAAAAGTAAAAAAAGGAAGTAGGGAAGTAAAAAAGTAAAAAAAAGGAAGTAGTAGTAAAAGTAGTAAAAAAGTAAAAAAGGAAGTAAAAAAGTAAAAAAAAGGAAGTAAAAAAGGAAGTAGGGAAGTAAAAAAGTAAAAAAAAGGAAGTAAAAAAGGAAGTAGGGAAGTAAAAAAGGAAGTAAAAAAGGAAGTAAAAAAGTTTAAAAAAAGGAAGTAAAAAAGGAAGTAGAAAAAGTAAAAAAAAAGGAAGTAAAAAAGTAAAAAAGTAAAAAAAAGGAAGTAGGGAAGTAAAAAAGGAAGTAAAAACGTAAAAAGGGAAGTAAAAAAGGAAGACACAAAAGTACAAAAGGAAATAAAAAAGGAAGTAAAAGACCGTCGATACGACACAAAAAGATATGACAAGATGAGATACGATACAATGAGCGGCGATAGGATACGATACGATGAGATACGATGATTTAAGATATGATAAATATTAAAGTCTTGAGGTAAATTTACTACTGAATCTGACTGAAACTAATTATCATGTTCAGCTTTCATTCAATAGGTTTCCTCATTCAGTCGATTCTTTGTTTAATCTATAAAATCAGAAGGAGATGAGATATCATGAGATGAGATGTGATAGTCATGACTCGGCTCTGATACGAGCATCAGATGTGACGAGACAGGAGACCGGGAAGTCTGACGGGAAGTAAAAAAAAGTAAAAAAGGAAGTAGAGTAGTAATAAAATCAGAAGGAGATGAGATATCATGAGATGAGATGAGATGAGATGTGATAGTAGGAAGTAGGGAAGGAAGTAGGGAAGTAAAAAAGGAAGTAAAAAAGTAAAAAAAGGAAGTAGGGAAGTAAAAAAGTAAAAAAAAGGAAGTAGTAGTAAAAGTAGTAAAAAAGTAAAAAAGGAAGTAAAAAAGTAAAAAAAGGAAGTAAAAAAGGAAGTAGGGAAGTAAAAAAGGAAGTAAAAAAGTAAAAAAAAGGAAGTAGGGAAGTAAAAAAGGAAGTTAAAAAGTTAAAAAAAGGAAGTAAAAAAGGAAGTAGAAAAAGTAAAAAAAAAGGAAGTAAAAAAGTAAAAAAAGGAAGTAGGGAAGTAAAAAAGGAAGTAAAAAAGTAAAAAAAGGAAGTAAAAAAGGAAGTAGGGAAGTAAAAAAGGAAGTAAAAAAGTAAAAAAAAGGAAGTAAAAAAGGAAGTAGGGAAGTAAAAAAGGAAGTAAAAAAGTAAAAAAAAGGAAGTAGGGAAGTAAAAAAGGAAGTAAAAAAGTTAAAAAAAAGGAAGTAAAAAAGGAAGTAGAAAAAGTAAAAAAAAGGAAGTAAAAAAAGGAAGTAAAAAAGGAAGTAGGGAAGTAAAAAAGGAAGTAAAAAAGTAAAAAAAAGGAAGTAAAAAAGGAAGTAGGGAAGTAAAAAAGGAAGTAAAAAAGTTAAAAAAAGGAAGTAAAAAAGGAAGTAGAAAAAGTAAAAAAAAAGGAAGTAGGGAAGTAAAAAAGTAAAAAAAAGGAAGTAGGGAAGTAAAAAAGGAAGTAAAAAAGTAAAAAAAGGAAGTAGAGTAGTAATAAAATCAGAAGGAGATGAGATATCATGAGATGAGATGAGATGAGATGTGATAGTAGGAAGTAGGGAAGGAAGTAGGGAAGTAAAAAAGGAAGTAAAAAAGTAAAAAAAGGAAGTAGGGAAGTAAAAAAGTAAAAAAAAGGAAGTAGTAGTAAAAGTAGTAAAAAAGTAAAAAAGGAAGTAAAAAAGTAAAAAAAAGGAAGTAAAAAAGGAAGTAGGGAAGTAAAAAAGTAAAAAAAAGGAAGTAAAAAAGGAAGTAGGGAAGTAAAAAAGGAAGTAAAAAAGGAAGTAAAAAAGTTTAAAAAAAGGAAGTAAAAAAGGAAGTAGAAAAAGTAAAAAAAAAGGAAGTAAAAAAGTAAAAAAGTAAAAAAAAGGAAGTAGGGAAGTAAAAAAGGAAGTAAAAACGTAAAAAGGGAAGTAAAAAAGGAAGACACAAAAGTACAAAAGGAAATAAAAAAGGAAGTAAAAGACCGTCGATACGACACAAAAAGATATGACAAGATGAGATACGATACAATGAGCGGCGATAGGATACGATACGATGAGATACGATGATTTAAGATATGATAAATATTAAAGTCTTGAGGTAAATTTACTACTGAATCTGACTGAAACTAATTATCATGTTCAGCTTTCATTCAATAGGTTTCCTCATTCAGTCGATTCTTTGTTTAATCTATAAAATCAGAAGGAGATGAGATATCATGAGATGAGATGTGATAGTCATGACTCGGCTCTGATACGAGCATCAGATGTGACGAGACAGGAGACCGGGAAGTCTGACGGGAAGTAAAAAAAAGTAAAAAAGGAAGTAGAGTAGTAATAAAATCAGAAGGAGATGAGATATCATGAGATGAGATGAGATGAGATGTGATAGTAGGAAGTAGGGAAGGAAGTAGGGAAGTAAAAAAGGAAGTAAAAAAGTAAAAAAAGGAAGTAGGGAAGTAAAAAAGTAAAAAAAGGAAGTAGTAGTAAAAGTAGTAAAAAAGTAAAAAAGGAAGTAAAAAAGTAAAAAAAGGAAGTAAAAAAGGAAGTAGGGAAGTAAAAAAGGAAGTAAAAAAGTAAAAAAAAGGAAGTAGGGAAGTAAAAAAGGAAGTTAAAAAGTTAAAAAAAGGAAGTAAAAAAGGAAGTAGAAAAAGTAAAAAAAAAGGAAGTAAAAAAGTAAAAAAAGGAAGTAGGGAAGTAAAAAAGGAAGTAAAAAAGTAAAAAAAGGAAGTAAAAAAGGAAGTAGGGAAGTAAAAAAGGAAGTAAAAAAGTAAAAAAAAGGAAGTAAAAAAGGAAGTAGGGAAGTAAAAAAGGAAGTAAAAAAGTAAAAAAAAGGAAGTAGGGAAGTAAAAAAGGAAGTAAAAAAGTTAAAAAAAAGGAAGTAAAAAAGGAAGTAGAAAAAGTAAAAAAAAGGAAGTAAAAAAAGGAAGTAAAAAAGGAAGTAGGGAAGTAAAAAAGGAAGTAAAAAAGTAAAAAAAAGGAAGTAAAAAAGGAAGTAGGGAAGTAAAAAAGGAAGTAAAAAAGTTAAAAAAAGGAAGTAAAAAAGGAAGTAGAAAAAGTAAAAAAAAAGGAAGTAGGGAAGTAAAAAAGTAAAAAAAAGGAAGTAGGGAAGTAAAAAAGGAAGTAAAAAAGTAAAAAAAGGAAGTAGAGTAGTAATAAAATCAGAAGGAGATGAGATATCATGAGATGAGATGAGATGAGATGTGATAGTAGGAAGTAGGGAAGGAAGTAGGGAAGTAAAAAAGGAAGTAAAAAAGTAAAAAAAGGAAGTAGGGAAGTAAAAAAGTAAAAAAAGGAAGTAGTAGTAAAAGTAGTAAAAAAGTAAAAAAGGAAGTAAAAAAGTAAAAAAAAGGAAGTAAAAAAGGAAGTAGGGAAGTAAAAAAGTAAAAAAAAGGAAGTAAAAAAGGAAGTAGGGAAGTAAAAAAAGGAAGTAAAAAAGGAAGTAAAAAAGTTTAAAAAAAGGAAGTAAAAAAGGAAGTAGAAAAAGTAAAAAAAAAGGAAGTAAAAAAGTAAAAAAGTAAAAAAAAGGAAGTAGGGAAGTAAAAAAGGAAGTAAAAACGTAAAAAGGGAAGTAAAAAAGGAAGACACAAAAGTACAAAAGGAAATAAAAAAGGAAGTAAAAGACCGTCGATACGACACAAAAAGATATGACAAGATGAGATACGATACAATGAGCGGCGATAGGATACGATACGATGAGATACGATGATTTAAGATATGATAAATATTAAAGTCTTGAGGTAAATTTACTACTGAATCTGACTGAAACTAATTATCATGTTCAGCTTTCATTCAATAGGTTTCCTCATTCAGTCGATTCTTTGTTTAATCTATAAAATCAGAAGGAGATGAGATATCATGAGATGAGATGTGATAGTCATGACTCGGCTCTGATACGAGCATCAGATGTGACGAGACAGGAGACCGGGAAGTCTGACGGGAAGTAAAAAAGTAAAAAAGGAAGTAGAGTAGTAATAAAATCAGAAGGAGATGAGATATCATGAGATGAGATGAGATGAGATGTGATAGTAGGAAGTAGGGAAGGAAGTAGGGAAGTAAAAAAGGAAGTAAAAAAGTAAAAAAAGGAAGTAGGGAAGTAAAAAAGTAAAAAAAAGGAAGTAGTAGTAAAAGTAGTAAAAAAGTAAAAAAGGAAGTAAAAAAGTAAAAAAAGGAAGTAAAAAAGGAAGTAGGGAAGTAAAAAAGGAAGTAAAAAAGTAAAAAAAAGGAAGTAGGGAAGTAAAAAAGGAAGTTAAAAAGTTAAAAAAAGGAAGTAAAAAAGGAAGTAGAAAAAGTAAAAAAAAGGAAGTAAAAAAGTAAAAAAAGGAAGTAGGGAAGTAAAAAAGGAAGTAAAAAAGTAAAAAAAGGAAGTAAAAAAGGAAGTAGGGAAGTAAAAAAGGAAGTAAAAAAGTAAAAAAAAGGAAGTAAAAAAGGAAGTAGGGAAGTAAAAAAGGAAGTAAAGAAGTAAAAAAAAGGAAGTAGGGAAGTAAAAAAGGAAGTAAAAAAGTTAAAAAAAAGGAAGTAAAAAAGGAAGTAGAAAAAGTAAAAAAAAGGAAGTAAAAAAAGGAAGTAAAAAAGGAAGTAGGGAAGTAAAAAAGGAAGTAAAAAAGTAAAAAAAAGGAAGTAAAAAAGGAAGTAGGGAAGTAAAAAAGGAAGTAAAAAAGTAAAAAAAAGGAAGTAGGGAAGTAAGAAAGGAAGTAAAAAAGTTAAAAAAAGGAAGTAAAAAAGGAAGTAGAAAAAGTAAAAAAAAAGGAAGTAGGGAAGTAAAAAAGGAAGTAAAAAAGTAAAAAAGTAAAAAAGTAAAAAAAGGAAGTAGGGAAGTAAAAAAGTAAAAAAGGAAGTAGAAAAAGTAAAAAAAAGGAAGTAGGGAAGCAAAAAAGTTAAAAAAAGGAAGTAGGGAAGTAAAAAAGGAAGTAAAAAAGTAAAAAAAAAGGAAGTAAAAAAGGAAGTAGGGAAGTAAAAAAGTAAAAAAGTAAAAAAAGGAAGTAGGGAAGTAAAAAAGGAAGTAAAAAAGTAAAAAAAAAGGAAGTAAAAAAGGACGTAGGGAAGTAAAAAAGGAAGTAAAAAAGTAAAAAAAAGGAAGTAAAAAAGGAAGTAGGGAAGTAAAAAAGGAAGTAAAAAAGTAAAAAAAAGGAAGTAGGGAAGTAAAAAAGGAAGTAAAAAAGTTAAAAAAAAAGGAAGTAAAAAAGGAAGTAGAAAAAGTAAAAAAAAAGGAAGTAAAAAAGTAAAAAAAAGGAAGTAGGGAAGCAAAAAAGTTAAAAAAGGAAGTAGGGAAGTAAAAAAGGAAGTAAAAAAGTAAAAAAAAAGGAAGTAAAAAAGGAAGTAGGGAAGTAAAAAGTAAAAAAGTAAAAAAAGGAAGTAGGGAAGTAAAAAAGTAAAAAGGAAGTAGGGAAGTAAAAAAGGAAGTAGGGAAGTAAAAAAGGAAGTAGGGAAGTAAAAAAGGAAGTAAAAAAGTAAAAAAAAGGAAGTAAAAAAGGAAGTAGAAAAAGTAAAAAAAAAAGGAAGTAAAAAAGTTAAAAAAAGGAAGTAAAAAAGGAAGTAGAAAAAGTAAAAAAAAAAGAAGTAAAAAAGTAAAAAAAGGAAGTAGGGAAGTAAAAAAGGAAGTAAAAAAGTAAAAAAAGGAAGTAAAAAAGGAAGTAGGGAAGTAAAAAAGGAAGTAAAAAAGTAAAAAAAAGGAAGTAAAAAAGGAAGTAGGGAAGTAAAAAAGGAAGTAAAAAAGTAAAAAAAAGGAAGTAGGGAAGTAAAAAAGGAAGTAAAAAAGTTAAAAAAAAGGAAGTAAAAAAGGAAGTAGAAAAAGTAAAAAAAAGGAAGTAAAAAAGTAAAAAAAAGGAAGTAGGGAGTAAAAAAGTAAAAAAAGGAAGTAGGGAAGTAAGAAAGGAAGTAAAAAAGTTAAAAAAAGGAAGTAAAAAAGGAAGTAGAAAAAGTAAAAAAAAAGGAAGTAGGGAAGTAAAAAAGTAAAAAAAAGGAAGTAGGGAAGTAAAAAAGGAAGTAAAAAAGTAAAAAAAGGAAGTAGAGTAGTAATAAAATCAGAAGGAGATGAGATATCATGAGATGAGATGAGATGAGATGTGATAGTAGGAAGTAGGGAAGGAAGTAGGGAAGTAAAAAAGGAAGTAAAAAAGTAAAAAAAGGAAGTAGGGAAGTAAAAAAGTAAAAAAAAGGAAGTAGTAGTAAAAGTAGTAAAAAGTAAAAAAGGAAGTAAAAAAGTAAAAAAAAGGAAGTAAAAAAGGAAGTAGGGAAGTAAAAAAGTAAAAAAAAGGAAGTAAAAAAGGAAGTAGGGAAGTAAAAAAGGAAGTAAAAAAGTTTAAAAAAAGGAAGTAAAAAAGGAAGTAGAAAAAGTAAAAAAAAAGGAAGTAAAAAAGTAAAAAAGTAAAAAAAAGGAAGTAGGGAAGTAAAAAAGGAAGTAAAAACGTAAAAAGGGAAGTAAAAAAGGAAGACACAAAAGTACAAAAGGAAATAAAAAAGGAAGTAAAAGACCGTCGATACGCCACAAAAAGATATGACAAGATGAGATACGATACAATGAGCGGCGATAGGATACGATACGATGAGATACGATGATTTAAGATATGATAAATATTAAAGTCTTGAGGTAAATTTACTACTGAATCTGACTGAAACTAATTATCATGTTCAGCTTTCATTCAATAGGTTTCCTCATTCAGTCGATTCTTTGTTTAATCTATAAAATCAGAAGGAGATGAGATATCATGAGATGAGATGTGATAGTCATGACTCGGCTCTGATACGAGCATCAGATGTGACGAGACAGGAGACCGGGAAGTCTGACGGGAAGTAAAAAAAAGTAAAAAAGGAAGTAGAGTAGTAATAAAATCAGAAGGAGATGAGATATCATGAGATGAGATGAGATGAGATGTGATAGTAGGAAGTAGGGAAGGAAGTAGGGAAGTAAAAAAGGAAGTAAAAAAGTAAAAAAAGGAAGTAGGGAAGTAAAAAAGTAAAAAAAAGGAAGTAGTAGTAAAAGTAGTAAAAAAGTAAAAAAGGAAGTAAAAAAGTTAAAAAAAGGAAGTAAAAAAGGAAGTAGGGAAGTAAAAAAGGAAGTAAAAAATTAAAAAAAAAGGAAGTAGGGAAGTAAAAAAGGAAGTAAAAAAGTTAAAAAAAAGGAAGTAAAAAAGGAAGTAGAAAAAGTAAAAAAAAGGAAGTAAAAAAGTAAAAAAAGGAAGTAGGGAAGTAAAAAAGGAAGTAAAAAAGTAAAAAAAAGGAAGTAAAAAAGGAAGTAGGGAAGTAAAAAAGGAAGTAAAAAAGTAAAAAAAAGGAAGTAAAAAAGGAAGTAGGGAAGTAAAAAAGGAAGTAAAAAAGTAAAAAAAAGGAAGTAGGGAAGTAAAAAAGGAAGTAAAAAAGTTAAAAAAAAGGAAGTAAAAAAGGAAGTAGAAAAAGTTAAAAAAAAGGAAGTAAAAAAGTAAAAAAAAGGAAGTAGGGAAGTAAAAAAGGAAGTAAAAAAGTAAAAAAAAGGAAGTAAAAAAGGAAGTAGGGAAGTAAAAAAGGAAGTAAAAAAGTAAAAAAAAGGAAGTAGGGAAGTAAGAAAGGAAGTAAAAAAGTTAAAAAAAGGAAGTAAAAAAGGAAGTAGAAAAAGTAAAAAAAAAGGAAGTAAAAAAGGAAGTAGAAAAAGTAAAAAAAAAGGAAGTAAAAAAGTAAAAAAAAGGAAGTAGGGAAGTAAAAAAGGAAGTAAAAAAGTAAAAAAAAGGAAGTAAAAAAGGAAGTAGGGAAGTAAAAAAGGAAGTAAAAAAGTAAAAAAAAGGAAGTAGGGAAGTAAAAAAGGAAGTAAAAAAGTTAAAAAAAAGGAAGTAAAAAAGGAAGTAGAAAAAGTAAAAAAAAAGGAAGTAGGGAAGTAAAAAAGGAAGTAAAAAAGTAAAAAAGGAAGTAGGGAAGTAAAAAAGGAAGTAAAAAAGTAAAAAAAAAGGAAGTAAAAAAGGAAGTAGGGAAGTAAAAAAGTAAAAAAGTAAAAAAAGGAAGTAGGGAAGTAAAAAAGTAAAAAAGGAAGTAGGGAAGTAAAAAAGGAAGTAGGGAAGTAAAAAAGGAAGTAAAAAAGTAAAAAAAAGGAAGTAAAAAAGGAAGTAGAAAAAGTAAAAAAAAAGGAAGTAAAAAAGTAAAAAAAGGAAGTAGGGAAGTAAAAAAGGAAGTAAAAAAGTTAAAAAAAAGGAAGTAAAAAAGGAAGTAGAAAAAGTAAAAAAAAAGGAAGTAAAAAAGTAAAAAAAAGGAAGTAGGGAAGTAAAAAAGGAAGTAAAAAAGTAAAAAAAAGGAAGTAAAAAAGGAAGTAGGGAAGTAAAAAAGGAAGTAAAAAAGTAAAAAAAAGGAAGTAGGGAAGTAAGAAAGGAAGTAAAAAAGTTAAAAAAAGGAAGTAAAAAAGGAAGTAGAAAAAGTAAAAAAAAGGAAGTAAAAAAGGAAGTAGAAAAAGTAAAAAAAAAGGAAGTAAAAAAGTTAAAAAAAGGAAGTAAAAAAGGAAGTAGAAAAAGTAAAAAAAAGGAAGTAAAAAAGGAAGTAGAAAAAGTAAAAAAAAAGGAAGTAAAAAAGTAAAAAAAAGGAAGTAGGGAAGTAAAAAAGGAAGTAAAAAAGTAAAAAAAAGGAAGTAAAAAAGGAAGTAGGGAAGTAAAAAAGGAAGTAAAAAAGTAAAAAAAAGGAAGTAGGGAAGTAAGAAAGGAAGTAAAAAAGTTAAAAAAAGGAAGTAAAAAAGGAAGTAGAAAAAGTAAAAAAAAAGGAAGTAGGGAAGTAAAAAAGGAAGTAAAAAAGTAAAAAAAAGGAAGTAGGGAAGTAAAAAAGAAAGTAAAAAAGTTAAAAAAAAGGAAGTAAAAAAGGAAGTAGAAAAAGTAAAAAAAAAGGAAGTAAAAAAGTTAAAAAAAAGGAAGTAAAAAAGGAAGTAGAAAAAGTAAAAAAAGGAAGTAAAAAAGGAAGTAAAAAAGGAAGTAGGGAAGTAAAAAAGGAAGTAAAAAGTAAAAAAAGGAAGTAAAAAAGGAAGTAGGGAAGTAAAAAGGAAGTAAAAAAGTTAAAAAAAGGAAGTAAAAAAGGAAGTAGAAAAAGTAAAAAAAAGGAAGTAGGGAAGTAAAAAAGTAAAAAAAAGGAAGTAGGGAAGTAAAAAAGGAAGTAAAAAAGTAAAAAAGGAAGTAGAGTAGTAATAAAATCAGAAGGAGATGAGATATCATGAGATGAGATGAGATGAGATGTGATAGTAGGAAGTAGGGAAGGAAGTAGGGAAGTAAAAAAGGAAGTAAAAAAGTAAAAAAAGGAAGTAGGGAAGTAAAAAGTAAAAAAAGGAAGTAGTAGTAAAAGTAGTAAAAAAGTAAAAAAGGAAGTAAAAAAGTAAAAAAAAGGAAGTAAAAAAGGAAGTAGGGAAGTAAAAAAGTAAAAAAAAGGAAGTAAAAAAGGAAGTAGGGAAGTAAAAAAGGAAGTAAAAAAGGAAGTAAAAAAGTTTAAAAAAAGGAAGTAAAAAAGGAAGTAGAAAAAGTAAAAAAAAGGAAGTAAAAAAGTAAAAAAGTAAAAAAAGGAAGTAGGGAAGTAAAAAAGGAAGTAAAAACGTAAAAAGGGAAGTAAAAAAGGAAGACACAAAAGTACAAAAGGAAATAAAAAAGGAAGTAAAAGACCGTCGATACGACACAAAAAGATATGACAAGATGAGATACGATACAATGAGCGGCGATAGGATACGATACGATGAGATACGATGATTTAAGATATGATAAATATTAAAGTCTTGAGGTAAATTTACTACTGAATCTGACTGAAACTAATTATCATGTTCAGCTTTCATTCAATAGGTTTCCTCATTCAGTCGATTCTTTGTTTAATCTATAAAATCAGAAGGAGATGAGATATCATGAGATGAGATGTGATAGTCATGACTCGGCTCTGATACGAGCATCAGATGTGACGAGACAGGAGACCGGGAAGTCTGACGGGAAGTAAAAAAAAGTAAAAAAGGAAGTAGAGTAGTAATAAAATCAGAAGGAGATGAGATATCATGAGATGAGATGAGATGAGATGTGATAGTAGGAAGTAGGGAAGGAAGTAGGGAAGTAAAAAAGGAAGTAAAAAAGTAAAAAAAGGAAGTAGGGAAGTAAAAAAGTAAAAAAAAGGAAGTAGTAGTAAAAGTAGTAAAAAAGTAAAAAAGGAAGTAAAAAAGTAAAAAAAGGAAGTAAAAAAGGAAGTAGGGAAGTAAAAAAGGAAGTAAAAAAGTAAAAAAAAGGAAGTAGGGAAGTAAAAAAGGAAGTTAAAAAGTTAAAAAAAGGAAGTAAAAAAGGAAGTAGAAAAAGTTAAAAAAAGGAAGTAAAAAGTAAAAAAGGAAGTAGGGAAGTAAAAAAGGAAGTAAAAAAGTAAAAAAAGGAAGTAAAAAAGGAAGTAGGGAAGTAAAAAAGGAAGTAAAAAAGTAAAAAAAAGGAAGTAAAAAAGGAAGTAGGAAGTAAAAAAGGAAGTAAAAAAGTAAAAAAAGGAAGTAGGGAAGTAAAAAAGGAAGTAAAAAAGTTAAAAAAAAGGAAGTAAAAAAGGAAGTAGAAAAGGAAGTAGAAAAAGTAAAAAAAAGGAAGTAAAAAAAGGAAGTAAAAAAGGAAGTAGGGAAGTAAAAAAGGAAGTAAAAAAGTAAAAAAAAGGAAGTAAAAAAGGAAGTAGGGAAGTAAAAAAGGAAGTAAAAAAGTAAAAAAAAGGAAGTAGGGAAGTAAGAAAGGAAGTAAAAAAGTTAAAAAAAGGAAGTAAAAAAGGAAGTAGAAAAAGTAAAAAAAAAGGAAGTAGGGAAGTAAAAAAGGAAGTAAAAAAGTAAAAAAGTAAAAAAGTAAAAAAAGGAAGTAGGGAAGTAAAAAAGTAAAAAAGGAAGTAGAAAAAGTAAAAAAAAGGAAGTAGGGAAGCAAAAAAGTTAAAAAAAGGAAGTAGGGAAGTAAAAAAGGAAGTAAAAAAGTAAAAAAAAAGGAAGTAAAAAAGGAAGTAGGGAAGTAAAAAAGTAAAAAAGTAAAAAAAGGAAGTAGGGAAGTAAAAAAGGAAGTAAAAAAGTAAAAAAAAAGGAAGTAAAAAAGGACGTAGGGAAGTAAAAAAGGAAGTAAAAAAGTAAAAAAAAGGAAGTAAAAAAGGAAGTAGGGAAGTAAAAAAGGAAGTAAAAAAGTAAAAAAAAGGAAGTAGGGAAGTAAAAAAGGAAGTAAAAAAGTTAAAAAAAAAGGAAGTAAAAAAGGAAGTAGAAAAAGTAAAAAAAAAGGAAGTAAAAAAGTAAAAAAAAGGAAGTAGGGAAGCAAAAAAGTTAAAAAAAGGAAGTAGGGAAGTAAAAAAGGAAGTAAAAAAGTAAAAAAAAAGGAAGTAAAAAAGGAAGTAGGGAAGTAAAAAAGTAAAAAAGTAAAAAAAGGAAGTAGGGAAGTAAAAAAGTAAAAAAGGAAGTAGGGAAGTAAAAAAGGAAGTAGGGAAGTAAAAAAGGAAGTAGGGAAGTAAAAAAGGAAGTAAAAAAGTAAAAAAAAGGAAGTAAAAAAGGAAGTAGAAAAAGTAAAAAAAAAAGGAAGTAAAAAAGTTAAAAAAAGGAAGTAAAAAAGGAAGTAGAAAAAGTAAAAAAAAAAGAAGTAAAAAAGTAAAAAAAGGAAGTAGGGAAGTAAAAAAAGAAGTAAAAAAGTAAAAAAAGGAAGTAAAAAAGGAAGTAGGGAAGTAAAAAAGGAAGTAAAAAAGTAAAAAAAAGGAAGTAAAAAAGGAAGTAGGGAAGTAAAAAAGGAAGTAAAAAAGTAAAAAAAAGGAAGTAGGGAAGTAAAAAAGGAAGTAAAAAAGTTAAAAAAAAGGAAGTAAAAAAGGAAGTAGAAAAAGTAAAAAAAAAGGAAGTAAAAAAGTAAAAAAAAGGAAGTAGGGAGTAAAAAAGTAAAAAAAGGAAGTAGGGAAGTAAGAAAGGAAGTAAAAAAGTTAAAAAAAGGAAGTAAAAAAGGAAGTAGAAAAAGTAAAAAAAAAGGAAGTAGGGAAGTAAAAAAGTAAAAAAAAGGAAGTAGGGAAGTAAAAAAGGAAGTAAAAAAGTAAAAAAAGGAAGTAGAGTAGTAATAAAATCAGAAGGAGATGAGATATCATGAGATGAGATGAGATGAGATGTGATAGTAGGAAGTAGGGAAGGAAGTAGGGAAGTAAAAAAGGAAGTAAAAAAGTAAAAAAAGGAAGTAGGGAAGTAAAAAAGTAAAAAAAAGGAAGTAGTAGTAAAAGTAGTAAAAAAGTAAAAAAGGAAGTAAAAAAGTAAAAAAAAGGAAGTAAAAAAGGAAGTAGGGAAGTAAAAAAGTAAAAAAAAGGAAGTAAAAAAGGAAGTAGGGAAGTAAAAAAGGAAGTAAAAAAGTTTAAAAAAAGGAAGTAAAAAAGGAAGTAGAAAAAGTAAAAAAAAAGGAAGTAAAAAAGTAAAAAAGTAAAAAAAAGGAAGTAGGGAAGTAAAAAAGGAAGTAAAAACGTAAAAAGGGAAGTAAAAAAGGAAGACACAAAAGTACAAAAGGAAATAAAAAAGGAAGTAAAAGACCGTCGATACGACACAAAAAGATATGACAAGATGAGATACGATACAATGAGCGGCGATAGGATACGATACGATGAGATACGATGATTTAAGATATGATAAATATTAAAGTCTTGAGGTAAATTTACTACTGAATCTGACTGAAACTAATTATCATGTTCAGCTTTCATTCAATAGGTTTCCTCATTCAGTCGATTCTTTGTTTAATCTATAAAATCAGAAGGAGATGAGATATCATGAGATGAGATGTGATAGTCATGACTCGGCTCTGATACGAGCATCAGATGTGACGAGACAGGAGACCGGGAAGTCTGACGGGAAGTAAAAAAAAGTAAAAAAGGAAGTAGAGTAGTAATAAAATCAGAAGGAGATGAGATATCATGAGATGAGATGAGATGAGATGTGATAGTAGGAAGTAGGGAAGGAAGTAGGGAAGTAAAAAAGGAAGTAAAAAAGTAAAAAAAGGAAGTAGGGAAGTAAAAAAGTAAAAAAAAGGAAGTAGTAGTAAAAGTAGTAAAAAAGTAAAAAAGGAAGTAAAAAAGTTAAAAAAAGGAAGTAAAAAAGGAAGTAGGGAAGTAAAAAAGGAAGTAAAAAAGTAAAAAAAAAAGGAAGTAGGGAAGTAAAAAAGGAAGTAAAAAAGTTTAAAAAAAGGAAGTAAAAAAGGAAGTAGAAAAAGTAAAAAAAAAGGAAGTAAAAAAGTTAAAAAAAGGAAGTAAAAAAGGAAGTAGAAAAAGTAAAAAAAAAGGAAGTAGGGAAGTAAAAAAGTAAAAAAAAGGAAGTAGGGAAGTAAAAAAGGAAGTAAAAAAGTAAAAAAAGGAAGTAAAAAAGGAAGTAGGGAAGTAAAAAAGGAAGTAAAAAAGTTAAAAAAAAGGAAGTAAAAAAGGAAGTAGAAAAAGTAAAAAAAAGGAAGTAAAAAAGTAAAAAAAAGGAAGTAGGGAAGTAAAAAATGAAGTAAAAAAGTAAAAAAAAGGAAGTAAAAAAGGAAGTAGGGAAGTAAAAAAGGAAGTAAAAAAGTAAAAAAAAGGAAGTAAAAAAGGAAGTAGGGAAGTAAAAAAGGAAGTAAAAAAGTAAAAAAAAGGAAGTAGGGAAGTAAAAAAGGAAGTAAAAAAGTAAAAAAAAAGGAAGTAGGGAAGTAAAAAAGTAAAAAAAAGGAAGTAGGGAAGTAAAAAAGTAAAAAAAAGGAAGTAGGGAAGTAAAAAAGTAAAAAAAGGAAGTAAAATAGGAAGTAGGGAAGTAAAAAAGTAAAAAAGTAAAAAAAGGAAGTAGGGAAGTAAAAAAGTAAAAAAGGAAGTAGGGAAGTAAAAAAGTAAAAAAGGAAGTAGAAAAAGTAAAAAAGGAAGTAGGGAAGTAAAAAAGTAAAAAAGGAAGTAGAAAAGTAAAAAAAAAGGAAGTAGGGAAGTAAAAAAGTAAAAAAAAGGAAGTAGGGAAGTAAAAAAGTAAAAAAGTTAAAAAAAAAGGAAGTAGGGAAGTAAAAAAGTAAAAAAGTAAAAAAAAAGGAAGTAGGGAAGTAAAAAAGTAAAAAAGTAAGTAAAAAAGTAAAAAAAAGGAAGTAGGGAAGTAAAAAAGTAAAAAAGGAAGTAGAAAAAGATACAATGATTTAAGATATGATAAATATTAAAGTCTTGAGGTAAATTTACTACTGAATCTGACTGAAACTAATTATCATGTTCAGCTTTCATTCAATAGGTTTCCTCATTCAGTCGATTCTTTGTTTAATCTATAAAATCAGAAGGAGATGAGATATCATGAGATGAGATGTGATAGTCATGACTCGGCTCTGATACGAGCATCAGATGTGACGAGACAGGAGACCGGGAAGTCTGACGGGAAGTAAAAAAAAGTAAAAAAGGAAGTAGAGTAGTAATAAAATCAGAAGGAGATGAGATATCATGAGATGAGATGAGATGAGATGTGATAGTAGGAAGTAGGGAAGGAAGTAGGGAAGTAAAAAAGGAAGTAAAAAAGTAAAAAAAGGAAGTAGGGAAGTAAAAAAGTAAAAAAAAAGGAAGTAGTAGTAAAAGTAGTAAAAAAGTAAAAAAGGAAGTAAAAAAGTAAAAAAAAAGGAAGTAGGGAAGTAAAAAAGGAAGTAAAAAAGTAAAAAAAAGGAAGTAAAAAAGGAAGTAGGGAAGTAAAAAAGGAAGTAAAAAAGTAAAAAAAGGGAAGTAGGGAAGTAAAAAAGGAAGTAAAAAAGTAAAAAAAAAAGGAAGTAAAAAAGGAAGTAGAAAAAGTTAAAAAAAAGGAAGTAGGGAAGTAAAAAAGTAAAAAAAAGGAAGTAGGGAAGTAAAAAAGGAAGTAAAAAAGTAAAAAAAGGAAGTAAAAAAGGAAGTAGGGAAGTAAAAAAGTAAAAAAGGAAGTAGAAAAAGTAAAAAAAGGAAGTAGGGAAGTAAAAAAGTAAAAAAAAGGAAGTAGTAGTAAAAGTAGTAAAAAAGTAAAAAGGGAAGTAAAAAAGTAAAAAAAAGGAAGTAGGGAAGTAAAAAAGGAAGTAAAAAAGTAAAAAAAAGGAAGTAAAAAAGGAAGTAGGGAAGTAAAAAAGGAAGTAAAAAAGTAAAAAAAAGGAAGTAGGGAAGTAAAAAAGGAAGTAAAAAAAGTAAAAAAAAAAGGAAGTAAAAAAGGAAGTAGAAAAAGTAAAAAAAAAGGAAGTAAAAAAGTAAAAAAGTAAAAAAGTAAAAAAAAGGAAGTAGGGAAGTAAAAAAGGAAGTAAAAACGTAAAAAGGGAAGTAAAAAAGGAAGACACAAAAGTACAAAAGGAAATAAAAAAGGAAGTAAAAGACCGTCGATACGACACAAAAAGATATGACAAGATGAGATACGATACAATGAGCGGCGATAGGATACGATACGATGAGATACGATGATTTAAGATATGATAAATATTAAAGTCTTGAGGTAAATTTACTACTGAATCTGACTGAAACTAATTATCATGTTCAGCTTTCATTCAATAGGTTTCCTCATTCAGTCGATTCTTTGTTTAATCTATAAAATCAGAAGGAGATGAGATATCATGAGATGAGATGTGATAGTCATGACTCGGCTCTGATACGAGCATCAGATGTGACGAGACAGGAGACCGGGAAGTCTGACGGGAAGTAAAAAAAAGTAAAAAAGGAAGTAGAGTAGTAATAAAATCAGAAGGAGATGAGATATCATGAGATGAGATGAGATGAGATGTGATAGTAGGAAGTAGGGAAGGAAGTAGGGAAGTAAAAAAGGAAGTAAAAAAGTAAAAAAAGGAAGTAGGGAAGTAAAAAAGTAAAAAAAAGGAAGTAGTAGTAAAAGTAGTAAAAAAGTAAAAAAGGAAGTAAAAAAGTAAAAAAAAGGAAGTAGGGAAGTAAAAAAGGAAGTAAAAAAGTAAAAAAAAGGAAGTAAAAAAGGAAGTAGGGAAGTAAAAAAGGAAGTAAAAAAGTAAAAAAAAGGAAGTAGGGAAGTAAAAAAGGAAGTAAAAAAAGTAAAAAAAAAAAGGAAGTAAAAAAGGAAGTAGAAAAAGTAAAAAAAAAGGAAGTAAAAAAGTAAAAAAGTAAAAAAGTAAAAAAAAGGAAGTAGGGAAGTAAAAAAGGAAGTAAAAACGTAAAAAAAAGGAAGTAAAAAAGGAAGTAGGGAAGTAAAAAAGGAAGTAAAAAAGTAAAAAAAAGGAAGTAGGGAAGTAAGAAAGGAAGTAAAAAAGTTAAAAAAAGGAAGTAAAAAAGGAAGTAGAAAAGTAAAAAAAAGGAAGTAGGGAAGTAAAAAAGGAAGTAAAAAAGTAAAAAAAAGGAAGTAAAAAAGGAAGTAGGGAAGTAAAAAAGGAAGTAAAAAAGTAAAAAAAAGGAAGTAGGGAAGTAAAAAAGGAAGTAAAAAAAGTAAAAAAAAAAGGAAGTAAAAAAGGAAGTAGAAAAAGTAAAAAAAAAGGAAGTAAAAAAGTAAAAAAGTAAAAAAAAGGAAGTAGGGAAGTAAAAAAGGAAGTAAAAACGTAAAAAAAAGGAAGTAAAAAAGGAAGTAGGGAAGTAAAAAATGAAGTAAAAAAGTAAAAAAAAGGAAGTAAAAAAGGAAGTAGGGAAGTAAAAAAGGAAGTAAAAAAGTAAAAAAAAGGAAGTAAAAAAGGAAGTAGGGAAGTAAAAAAGGAAGTAAAAAAGTAAAAAAAAGGAAGTAGGGAAGTAAAAAAGGAAGTAAAAAAGTAAAAAAAAAGGAAGTAGGGAAGTAAAAAAGTAAAAAAAAGGAAGTAGGGAAGTAAAAAAGTAAAAAAAGGAAGTAAAATAGGAAGTAGGGAAGTAAAAAAGTAAAAAAGTAAAAAAAGGAAGTAGGGAAGTAAAAAAGTAAAAAAGGAAGTAGGGAAGTAAAAAAGTAAAAAAGGAAGTAGAAAAAGTAAAAAAGGAAGTAGGGAAGTAAAAAAGTAAAAAAGGAAGTAGAAAAGTAAAAAAAAAGGAAGTAGGGAAGTAAAAAAGTAAAAAAAAGGAAGTAGGGAAGTAAAAAAGTAAAAAAGTTAAAAAAAAAGGAAGTAGGGAAGTAAAAAAGTAAAAAAGTTAAAAAAAAGGAAGTAGGGAAGTAAAAAAGTAAAAAAGTAAGTAAAAAAGTAAAAAAAAGGAAGTAGGGAAGTAAAAAAGTAAAAAAGGAAGTAGAAAAAGATACAATGATTTAAGATATGATAAATATTAAAGTCTTGAGGTAAATTTACTACTGAATCTGACTGAAACTAATTATCATGTTCAGCTTTCATTCAATAGGTTTCCTCATTCAGTCGATTCTTTGTTTAATCTATAAAATCAGAAGGAGATGAGATATCATGAGATGAGATGTGATAGTCATGACTCGGCTCTGATACGAGCATCAGATGTGACGAGACAGGAGACCGGGAAGTCTGACGGGAAGTAAAAAAAAGTAAAAAAGGAAGTAGAGTAGTAATAAAATCAGAAGGAGATGAGATATCATGAGATGAGATGAGATGAGATGTGATAGTAGGAAGTAGGGAAGGAAGTAGGGAAGTAAAAAAGGAAGTAAAAAAGTAAAAAAAGGAAGTAGGGAAGTAAAAAAGTAAAAAAAAAGGAAGTAGTAAAAGTAGTAAAAAAGTAAAAAAGGAAGTAAAAAAGTAAAAAAAAAGGAAGTAGGGAAGTAAAAAAGGAAGTAAAAAAGTAAAAAAAAGGAAGTAAAAAAGGAAGTAGGGAAGTAAAAAAGGAAGTAAAAAAGTAAAAAAAGGGAAGTAGGGAAGTAAAAAAGGAAGTAAAAAAGTAAAAAAAAAAGGAAGTAAAAAAGGAAGTAGAAAAAGTTAAAAAAAAGGAAGTAGGGAAGTAAAAAAGTAAAAAAAAGGAAGTAGAGAAGTAAAAAAGGAAGTAAAAAAGTAAAAAAAGGAAGTAAAAAAGGAAGTAGGGAAGTAAAAAAGTAAAAAAGGAAGTAGAAAAAGTAAAAAAAAATGAAGTAGGGAAGTAAAAAAGTTAAAAAAAGGAAGTAGGGAAGTAAAAAAGGAAGTAGGGAAGTAAAAAAGGAAGTAAAAAAGTAAAAAAAAGGAAGTAAAAAAGGAAGTAGGGAAGTAAAAAAGTAAAAAAGTAAAAAAAGGAAGTAGGGAAGTAAAAAAGTAAAAAAGGAAGTAGGGAAGTAAAAAAGTAAAAAAAAGGAAGTAGGGAAGTAAAAAAGTAAAAAAAAGGAAGTAGGGAAGTAAAAAAGTAAAAAAAAAGGAAGTAGGGAAGTAAAAAAGTAAAAAAGGAAGTAAAAAAGGAAGCAAAAAAGGAAGTAATAAAGGAAGTAAGGAAGTAAAAAAGGAAGGGAAGTAAAAAGAAGTAAAAAAGGAAGTAAAAAAGGAAGGGAAGTAAAAAGAAGTAAAAAAGGAACTAAAAAGGAAGTAAAAAAGTAAAACAGGAAGGGAAGTAAAAAAATTCATGAATGAATGAAAAAGAAAGGGAAGTAAAAAGGAAGTAAAAAAGGAAGCAAAAAAGGAAGGGAAGGAAAAAGAAGTAAAAAAGGAACTAAAAAGGAAGTAAAAAAGTAAAACAGGAAGGGAAGGAAGGGAAGTAAAAAAAAGGAAGTAAAAAAAGTAAAAAGGGAAATAAGAAAGTAAAAAATAAGGAAGGAAGGAAGTAAAGATTGAAGTAAGGTAGTAAAAAAGAAAGGGAAGTAAAAAGAAGTAAAAAAGGAAGTAAAAAAGGAAGCAAAAAAGGAAGTAAGGAAGTAAAAAAGGAAGTAAGGAAGTAAAAAAGGAAGTAAAAAAGGAAGTAAAAAAGGAAGGGAAGTAAAAAGAAGTAAAAAAGGAACTAAAAAGGAAGTAAAAAAGTAAAACAGGACGGGAAGTAAAATAAGGAAGTAAAAAAGGAAGCAAAAAAGGAAGTAATAAAGGAAGTAAAAAAGGAAGCAAAAAAGGAAGTAATAAAGGAAGTAAGGAAGTAAAAAAGGAAGTAAGTAAAAAAGGAAGTAAAAAAGGAAGGGAAGTAAAAAAAAGGACGTAAGGAAGTAAAAAAAGTAAAAAGGGAAATAAGAAAGTAAAAAATAAGGAAGGAAGGAAGTAAAGATTGAAGTAAGGTAGTAAAAAAGGAAGGGAAGTAGAAAGAAGTAAAAAAGGAAGTAAAAAAGGAAGCAAAAAAGGAAGTAATAAAGGAAGTAAGGAAGTAAAAAAGGAAGTAAGTAAAAAAGGAAGTAAAAAAGGAAGGGAAGTAAAAAGAAGTAAAAAAGGAACTAAAAAGGAAGTAAAAAAGTAAAACAGGAAGGGAAGTAAAAAAAATCATGAATTCATTCATGAATGAATGAAAAAGAAAGGGAAGTAAAAAGGAAGCAAAAAAGGAAGCAAAAAAGGAAGTAATAAAGGAAGTAAGGAAGTAAAAAAAGTAAAAAGGGAAATAAGAAAGTAAAAAATAAGGAAGGAAGGAAGTAAAAAAGGAAGTAAGTAAAAAAGGAAGTAAAAAAGGAAGGGAAGTAAAAAAATAAGTAAAAAATAAGTAAAAAATGAAAAAGAAAGGGAAATAAAAAGAAGTAAAAAAGGAACTAAAAAGGAAGTAAAAAAGTAAAACAGGAAGGGAAGTAAAAAAAGGAAGTAAGGAAGTAAAAAAGGAAGTAAAAAAGGAAGTAAAACAGGAAGGGAAGTAAAAAAAAAGGAAGTAAGGTAGTAAAAAAAGTAAAAAGGGAAATAAGGAAGTAAAAAATAAGGAAGGAAGGAAGTAAAGATTGAAGTAAGGTAGTAAAAAAGGAAGGGAAGTAAAAAGAAGTAAAAAAGGAAGTAAAAAAGGAAGGGAAGTAAAAAGAAGTAAAAAAGGAACTAAAAAGGAAGTAAAAAAGTAAAACAGGAAGGGAAGTAAAAAAATTCATGAATTCATTCATGAATGAATGAAAAAGAAAGGGAAGTAAAAAGGAAGTAAAAAAGGAAGCAAAAAAGGAAGTAAGGAAGTAAAAAAGGAAGTAAAAAAGGAAGGGAAGTAAAAAGAAGTAAAAAAGGAACTAAAAAGGAAGTAAAAAAGTAAAACAGGAAGGGAAGTAAAAAAATTCATGAATTCATTCATGAATGAATGAAAAAGAAAGGGAAGTAAAAAGGAAGTAAAAAAGGAAGCAAAAAAGGAAGTAAGGAAGTAAAAAAGGAAGTAAAAAAGGAAGGGAAGTAAAAAGAAGTAAAAAAGGAACTAAAAAGGAAGTAAAAAAAGAAGGGAAGTAAAAAAAGGAAGTAAGGAAGTAAAAAAGGAAGTAAAAAAGGAAGGGAAGTAAAAAAAAGGAAGTAAGGAAGTAAAAAAAGTAAAAAGGGAAATAAGAGGGAAAGGGAAATAAGAAAGTAAAAAATAAGGATGGAAGGAAGTAAAAAAGGAAGTAAAAAAGGAAGGGAAGTAAAAAAATATGTAAAAAATAAGTAAAAAATGAAAAAGAAAGGGAAATAAAAATAAGTAAAAAAGGAACTAAAAAGGAAGTAAAAAAGTAAAACAGGAAGGGAAGTAAAAAAAGGAAGTAAGGAAGTAAAAAAGGAAGTAAAAAAGGAAGGGAAGTAAAAAAATAAGTAAAAAATAAGTAAAAAATGAAAAAGAAAGGGAAGTAAAAAGAAGTAAAAAAGGAAGTAAAAAGGAAGTAAAAAAGTAAAACTGGAAGGGAAGTAAAAAAAGGAAGTAAGGAAGTAAAAAAGGAAGTAAGGAAGTAAAAAAGTAAAAAATAAGGAAGTAAAAAGGGAAGTAAAACAGTAAAAAAATGAAGTAAGGAAGTAAAAAAGGAAGGGGAGTAAAAAAGGAATTAAAGTAAAAAAGGATGTAAGGAAATAAAAAAAGTAAAAAGGGAAATAAGAAAGTAAAAAATAAGGAAGGAAGGAAGTAAAAAAGTAAAATTATACTTTTTCAAAAGTAATCTGATTACTTGTAATCAAACAAATGAAAAAGAAAGGGAAGTAAAAAAGGAAGGGAAGTAAAAAGAAGTAAAAAAGGAACTAAAAAGGAAGTAAAAAAGTAAAACAGGAAGGGAAGTAAAAAAAGGAAGTAAGGAAGTAAAAAAGGAAGTAAGGAAGTAAAAAAGTAAAAAATAAGGAAGTAAAAAGGGAAGTAAAACAGTAAAAAATGAAGTAAGGAAGTAAAAAAAGTAAAAAGGGAAATAAGAAAGTAAAAAATAAGGAAGGAAGGAAGTAAAAAAGGAAGTAAGGAAGTAAAAAAGTAAAATTATACTTTTTCAAAAGTAATCTGATTACTTGTAATTAGACTTGTAATCAGATTACTAACCATTCGCCTTTATTATTGCTTTCTAACAAAGATTGAAGTTGTTTGTGGATATTTTGTCTGATATATTTTTTGATATGTCTGTTTCTTACTGCACTCTTACTGCAGTGGAGCAAGAGCGTGACCTCCTGCAGCCTCGTCCATACTGGAAGGAGTTTCGTTTCGACCTGACTCCTCTCCCTCAGGGTGAGACGGTGACGGCAGCAGAGTTTCGTATCTATAAGACCCTGACGATGGGCCAGAGGGCCAATCGCACGCTGCACATCTCCGTCTACGAGATCCAACGAGACAACAGGCACAGGTTCATTAGTTCAGTTGTTTACTCTGATGCTATTTTTAGTTTTCTGTGCTTTTCTTTATTGTAAAGGAAACAAAGCAGACTGCATCTGTTTTCTTTCTTATTTTAACTCTATAAACAGTGCATATTCTTGTTTTACTTTTAAGCTGTGCCCACACACTCATCTGTATCTACAAATTCAAAGGTTCAGAAACTATAAACTAACTCACAGAAAAGCTGCAAAACTATTTGACAAGCAAAACTCAAAATTTTCCCCATTTCTTTCTTCCATAAGGGAAAATTTAAGGAGTTACTTTAACCCTCCTGTCGTCCTCCCGGGTCAAATTGACCCCATTTCTTTTGGCTGTTCCTTCTTCCCTTCCTCCCTCTTTCTTTATTTTTTCCATTGTTCTTCCCCTCTTCCCTCTGTCTTGGCTCCCTCCTCCTTCCATACTTCTTTCCCCACTTCCTTCCATCCTTCCTTGCTTCCTTCCTCTTTTCCTGCCTCCCTCCTAACTCCTTTCCTTCCAAACTCCCTCCCTCCCTCCGTTATCTCCTTACTTCCTTCCTCTTTTCCTCCCTCCTTCCTTCCTTCCTTCCTTCCTTCCTTCCTTCCTCCTGTCCTTCCTTGACACGAGGACAACAGGAGGGTTAATATAATGACTGTTAGCTTAGCCTGGAAACAAATAGCCTGTCTAAAGGAAACAACACTTACCAGCAGTAAGCTCACTACTATAATTAAGGAAGTCATTACTCCCAGCCAGGAAATAGTCAGTACAAAAGTACAAAATCACAAATGCACTCCAGGTTTTGTACAGATAAAAACAAGAGTACACGAGATATAACATGCTAACGAGTTAACGAGCTATAACATGCTAACGAGCTATCGAGATATAACATGCTAACGAGTTAACGAGATATAACATGCTAACGAGATATAACAAGCTAATTGGTGAGCTTTAGAGATGCTGGTAGATGGATAGTTTGTTATCTTAAGACAGAACTAGTTTGTCTGTTTCGTTTTGTTTTACTATACAGTGCGAAGGCCCTATTGTATCTGTAGAAATTATTATTCGTCTCACAAAACGAACGCCTTTTTGACAGCCTAAACGTGCCCCAAAACTCATGAAAATTTGCACGTACATCAGACCCGGCGAAAAATTTGATATTTTATGGTCCGCCAAAATGGCCGTCGCAAAATGGCTCAATAGCGCCCCCTATTGAATATAAAAGTGTGAGAGATTGACGTACATGAACGAAACTTGGTATGTATATGTATCATGTCCAGACGCATGAAAAAGTCACTGGGGCCCATGACGTCACTCCAACAGGAAGTCGGCCATTTTGAAAAATATGTGCGATTTTGGCGTTTTCCACACCTCGTACTTTAACGAACTTGTCCTAGGGATTTAATCCGACCGACTTCAAATTCACTCAGAAACATCTTGAGACATTGGAGATGAAAAGTTATCAAAAACTTTCTGATTAGGGATTAGGCCGTGTAGTTTGGCCGTGGCGGCGCTGACAATTTCCTTCGCCATTCGATCCTTCGCCATTAAACAGGAAGTCCTTATAACTCCTACAGACATCGTCCGATCTACACCAAATTAATCACGCATGTAGAGGGTCCCGCCCTGAACACGTCTATGCATCAATACTGTGTCAGCTCCATAGCGCCACCTACTGGATACAATAGCGCCCCCTTGAAAATTGAAAAAAAATTGAGCCCCTCAAGTCAGATTGACATAGACAAACGAAATTTGGTACACATATGTATCGTGTAAAGACGCACCAAAAAGTCTCTTGGACCCATGACGTCACTCCAACAGGAAGTCGGCCATTTTGAAAAATATGTGCGATTTTGGCGTTTTCCACGCCACGTACTTTAACGAACTTGTCCTAGGGATTTAATCCGACCGACTTCAAATTCACTCAGAAACATCTTGAGACATTGGAGATGAAAAGTTATCAAAAACTTTCTGATTAGGGATTTGGTTTCTTCGTGGTGATGTGAGGAATTTTGACATTTCACCATTAAACAGGAACTGCTGGCCAAATGTGGGTACTGCACCCCGTAGACGATTAATAAAATTGAGCCCCTCCCTCCAGATTGACATAGATGAACAAAATTTGGTACACTGATTTATCATCTAAAGACGCACAAAAAAGTCTACGGGGCCCATGACGTCACTCCAACAGGAAGTCGGCCATTTTGAAAAATATGTGTGATTTTGGCGTTTTCCACGCATTGTACTTTAACGAACTTGTCCTGGGGATTTAATCCGACCGACTTCAAATTCACTCAGAAACATCTTGAGACATTGGAGATGAAAAGTTATCAAAAACTTTCTAATTAGGGATTCGGTTTGGCCGTGGCGGCGCCGACAATTTCCTTCGCCATTAAACAGGAAGTCCTTATAACTCCTACAGACATTGTCCGATCTACACCAAATTAATCACGCATGTAGATGGTCCCACCCTGCACACGTATATGCATCAATACTGTGACAGCTCCATAGCGCCACCTACTGGATACAATAGTACCCCCTTGAAAATTGAAAAAAAATTGAGCCCCTCAAGTCAGATTGACATAGACAAACGAAATTTGGTACACATATGTATCTTGTAAAGACGCACCAAAAAGTCTCTTGGACCCATGATGTCACTCCAACAGGAAGTCGGCCATTTTGAAAAATAAGTGTGATTTTGGTGTTTTCCACGCCTCGTACTTTAACAAACTCGTCCTAGGGATTTAATCCGACCGACTTCAAATTCACTCAGAAACATCATGACACATTGGAGATGAAAAGTTATCAAAATCTTTCTGATTAGGGATTTAGTTTCTTCGTGGCGATGTGAGGAATTTTGACGTTTTGCCATTAAACAGGAACAGCTGGCCAAATGGGGGTACTGCACCCCGTAGAAGATTAAGGAAATTGAGCCCGTCCCTCCAGATTGACATAGATGAACAAAACTTGGTATATATATGTATCACTTAAAGAGGCACAAAAAAGTCTCTTAGACCTATACCCTCACTCCAACAGGAAGTTGGCCATTTTGAAGTGAATTTGCAATTTTGGCACGGTTTGATTAGAATTTTCACACCACGTACTTTAATGAATTCCTCCTAATCCGAAACGTGCCCGAAAAGTCACCAAAATTTGCAATCATGTTCGACCCGGCGAAAAATTTGATATTTTAAGGATCACGAAAATGGGGGAGAAAAAATGGCTCAATAGCGCCCCCTAGAAAATTTAAAAAAGCGAGCCCCACCACTGAGATTGTCGTAGACAAACGATATTCGGTACAAATATGTATTGTGTAAAGACACACAAAAAAGTCTCTTGGACCCATATGCTCACAAGGCAAAATGGCTCAATAGCGCCCCCTAGATAATTAAAAAATTCAGCCCCTCCCTCCAGATTGACCTAGAAAAACGAAATTCGGTACACATATGTATCCTGTAAAGACGCACAAAAAAGTCTCTTGGACCCATACCCTCACTCCAACAGGAAGTCGGCCATTTTGTGTCGAATCTGCGTTTTTGGCGCCATTTTGGCGTTTTCTACGCATCGCATTTGAGTGAACTCTTCCTAGAGATTTAATCTGACCGACTTCAAATTCACTCAGAAACATCTTGACACATTGGAGATGAAAAGTTATCAAAAACTTTCTGATTAGGGATTTAGTTTCTTCGTGGCGATGTGAGGAATTTTGACGTTTCGCCATTAAACAGGAACTGCTGGCCAAATGGGGGTACTGCACCCCATACAATATTAAGGAAATTGAGCCCCTCACTCCAGATTGACATAGATGAACAGAACTTGGTATATATATGTATCATGTAAAGAGGTACAAAAAAGTCTCTTGGACCCATATCCTCACTACACAAAATGGCTCAATAGCGCCCCCTAGAAAATTAAAAAAATTGAGCCCCTCGAATCAGATTGACATAGACAAACGAAATTCGGTACACATATGTATCATGTAAAGACGCACAAAAAAGTCTCTTGGACCCATATGCTCATGTGAGGAATTTCGACGTTTCGCCATTAAACAGGAACTGCTGGCCAAATGGGGGTACTGCACCCCATAGAAGATTAATAAAATTGAGCCCCTCCCTCCAGATTGACGTAGATGAACAAAACTTGGTATATATATGTATCATGTAAAGAGGTACAAAAAAGTTTCTTGGACCCATATCCTCACTCCAACAGGAAGTCGGCCATTTTGAAGTGAATTTGCAATTTTGGCGCTGCTTGTCTCCATTTGACTCAGAAGATGCGTCACAGCAAGTCTCGCTCATTAGTGGCGGGGCGGGGGAGCTTGGGCCCGATCATCGCTGCTTGCAGCTTTAATTATTATTATTATTGTCCTACTGGATACAATAGTGCCCCCTTGAAAATTGAAAAAAAAATTGAGCCTCTCAAGTCAGATTGACATAGACAAACGAAATTCGGTACACATATGTATCTTGTAAAGATGCACAAAAAAGTCTCTTGGACCCATGACGTCACTCCAACAGGAAGTCGGCCATTTTGAAAAATGTGTGCAGAGGATTCATCAAATTGAGCCCCTCCCTCCAGATTGACGTAGATGAACAAAATTTGCTACACTTATGTATCATCTAAAGACCCACAAAAAAGTCTGTTGGACCCACACGCTCACTCCAACAGGAAGTTGGCCATTTTGAAGTGAATTTGTCATTTTGGCACGGTTTGATACAATTTTCACACCACATACTTAAATGAATTCCTCCTGATCCGACCGACTTCATATTGAATGTGTCATCTCAATACCTGGAAGATGCGTCGAGGCAAGTCTCGCTCAGTTGTGGCTTGGCGGGGGAGCTTGGGCCCGGTCATCGCAGCTTGCAGCTTTAATTATACATTATTATTATTACATCCTCCTCGGCCAATACTATCCAGCTGCAGCCCCGGAGCAGAAGCCCCTGACGTGACAAAGTTCATTGGAGTGGAAGTTCATCGCTGCTCCGAGCGAAAACAAAAATAAAACCCTAAAAAACTCCACATACGTCGTTTACACATAATTCTATGAACTTTGTTGCAATTACATGTTCATCGTATCAGTATAACTGACTCCACAAGTTTATGGCTACTGTAAGACTCAGAAGTTAGTTAGTAGCCTACACTAATCAAGTTATAATGTTAACATTTCACTGATTTAACTTTAATATCAACATTAGAAAATTCCAGGGAAATTTTGAGTGCCACGGGGCTACTACCGGGATGAGTACACGATTTATTTCCAGTGTTCAAAAGTCACCCTGATCATATAACACTAAGTAACTTTTACTGTGGCAGTATTAAGTACGTCTTACTGGTCAGTATCAAGTGTAACTGTAGATGTAAGCAGAGAGTAGCACACAGAGCAATATATATATGGGACAGTAATCAGATTACTGATCTGAATCGGATTACTTGTAAACTGATTACTTTTACGAAAGTAATCTAATTTCTTGTAATCTGATTACTTTTTCAAAAGTAATCTGATTACTTGAAATCTTATTACTTTTCAAAAGTAATCTGATTACTTGTAATCTGATAAAAAGTAAAAAAGGAAGTAAGGAAGTAAAAAAGTAAAAAAGGAAGTAAGGAAGTAAAGAAGTAAAAAAGGAAGTAAAAAAGTAAAAAGGAAGGAAGGGAAGGGAAAAAAGAATGTAAAAAAGGAAGTGAGGAGAGAAGTAAAAAAGTAAAAAAGGAAGTAAAAAGGAAGTAAAAAAGGAAATTTACTAATACTTTAGGAATTTTTTTACTTCCTTACTTCCTTTTTACTTTTTTTACTTCCTTCCTTTTTTACCTCCCTTCGTTTTTTCCTTATTTATTTCTTACTTTTTTACTTCCTTACTTCCTTTTTTACTTTTTTTTTAACTTCCCTTCCTTTTTTACCTCCTTACTTTAATACTTTTTTAAAACTTCCTTTCTTTCTTTTTACTTCATTTTTTACTTCATTTTTTACTTCCTTTTTTACTTCCTTTTTTAATACCCCTTGAAAAATGTGTTTTTTTGCTTTAACCTTATTTGGATGTTTGAGCTCGCAGGCTGTTTACACACATTCAATCTGCTGGAGGGTGAAAGTGTTTAAGTCAGTCTAAGATGTGTTTTGTATGTAAGTGTTACTTACATACAAAACATTACTTTTTCAAAAGTAACCTGATTACTCTCCCAATATATATTGCTCTGGTTGATTTTTTTTTTTTTTTTTTTTGGGGGGGGGGGGGGGTGGGGGGGTGGCAAAATATACTTAAAAAAAAAAGAAAAAAGAAAGTAAGAAAGTTATCAGATTACAAAAAAGTAACCTAATTACGTGTAATCTGATTACTTTTCTAGAAAAAAGCAAAGTAAGACAGTAATCTGATCACAAATAATCAGATTACTTTCTAATTACATCTAATTACAAGTAATCTTATTTAAAAAAGTAATCACATTACAAGTAATCAGATTACTTTTTCGAATGTAATCTGATTACTTGTAATGTGTAAAAATGTGTACTTGTAATGTGTAAAAAGGTATAAAAAGCCCCAAAATAAAAAAACAAAGTAAGAAAGTAATCAGATTACAAGTAAGATTACTTTTTCGATAGTAATCAGATTACTTTTCTGAAAGTAATCTAAGTACTTGTATTCTGATTACTTTTTCAAAAGTAACCTGATTACTAGTAATCTGATTACTTTTTCTAAAGTAATCAGATCAGTAATCTCATTACTTTTTCTAGAGTAATCAGATTACTCTCCCAATATATATTGCTCTGGTTGATATTTTTTTGGGGGGGCCCCCAAAATATACTTTTTAAAAAAAAGAAAAAAAGAAAGTAATCAGATTACAAGTAATCAGATTACCTTTTCTGAAAGTAATCTGATTACTTTAGAAAAAGTAATCAGATTTACTCTCCCAATATATATTGCTCTGGTTGATTTTTTTTTTTTTTGGGAGGGGAGGGCAAAATATACTTTAAAAAAAAAGAAAAAAGAATGTAATCAGATTACAAGTAATCGGATTGCTTTTCAAAAGTAATCTAATTACTTGTAATCCGATTACTTTTCTGAAAGTAATCTAAGTACTTGTAATCTGATTACTTTTTCAAAAGTAACCTGATTACTAGTAATCTGATTACTTTTTCTAAAATAATCAGATTACACTCCCAATATATATTGCTCTGGTTGATTTTTTTTTTCTTTGGGGGGGGGGGGCAAAATATACTTTAAAAAAAAAAGAAAAAAGAAAAAAGAAAGTAAGAAAGTAATTTCAAGTAATCGGATTGCTTTTCAAAAGTAATCTAATTACTTGTAATCCGATTACTTTTCTGAAAGTAATCTAAGTACTTGTAATCTGATTACTTTTTCAAAAGTAATCTAATTAAAAAATAAGGAAGGAAGGAAGTAAAAAAGGAAGTAAAAAAGGAAGGGAAGTAAAAAAATAAGTAAAAAATAAGTAAAAAATGAAAAAGAAAGGGAAATAAAAAGAAGTAAAAAAGGAACTAAAAAGGAAGTAAAAAAGTAAAACAGGAAGGGAAGTAAAAAAAAGGAAGTAAGGAAGTAAAAAAGGAAGTAAAAAAGGAAGTAAAACAGGAAGGGAAGTAAAAAAAAAGGAAGTAAGGTAGTAAAAAAAGTAAAAAGGGAAATAAGGAAGTAAAAAATAAGGAAGGAAGGAAGAGAAGATTGAAGTAAGGTAGTAAAAAAGGAAGGGAAGTAAAAAGAAGTAAAAAAGGAAGTACAAAAGGAAGGGAAGTAAAAAGAAGTAAAAAAGGAACTAAAAAGGAAGTAAAAAAGTAAAACAGGAAGGGAAGGAAGGGAAGTAAAAAAAAAGGAAGTAAGGAAGTAAAAAAAGTAAAAAGGGAAAATAAGAAAGTAAAAAATAAGGAAGGAGGAAGTAAAGATTGAAGTAAGGTAGTAAAAAAGGAAGGGAAGTAAAAAGAAGTAAAAAAAGGAAGTAAAAAAGGAAGCAAAAAAGGAAGTAAGGAAGTAAAAAAGGAAGTAAGTAAAAAAGGAAGTAAAAAAGGAAGGGAAGTAAAAAGAAGTAAAAAAGGAACTAAAAAGGAAGTAAAAAAGTAAAACAGGAAGGGAAGTAAAAAAATTCATGAATTCATTCATGAATGAATGAAAAAGAAAGGGAAGTAAAAAGGAAGTAAAAAAGGAAGCAAAAAAGGAAGTAATAAAGGAAGTAAGGAAGTAAAAAAAGTAAAAAGGGAAATAAGAAAGTAAAAAATAAGGAAGGAAGGAAGTAAAAAAGGAAGTAAGTAAAAAAGGAAGTAAGTAAAAAAGGAAGTAAAAAAGGAAGGGAAGTAAAAAAATAAGTAAAAAATAAGTAAAAAAGGAAGTAAAAAAGTAAAAAAACAGGAAGTAAAAAAGTAAAAAAGTAAAAAAGTAAAAAAAAGGAAGTAGGGAAGTAAAAAAGTAAAAAAAAGGAAATAGGGAAGTAAAAAAGGAAGTAAAAAAGTAAAAACAGGAAGTAAAAAAGGAAGTAGGGAAGTAAAAAAGTAAAAAAGGAAGTACAAAAAGTAAAAAAAAAGGAAGTAGGGAAGTAAAAAAGTAAAAAAAAGGAAGTAGGGAAGTAAAAAAGTAAAAAAAAGGAAATAGGGAAGTAAAAAAGGAAGTAAAAAAGTAAAAAAAGGAAGTAAAAAAGGAAGTAGGGAAGTAAAAAAGTAAAAAAGGAAGTACAAAAAGTAAAAAAAAAGGAAGTAGGGAAGTAAAAAAGTAAAAAAAAGGAAGTAGGGAAGTAAAAAAGTAAAAAAAGGAAGTAAAAAAGGAAGTAGGGAAGTAAAAAAGTAAAAAAGTAAAAAAAGGAAGTAGGGAAGTAAAAAAGTAAAAAAGGAAGTAAAAAAGTAAAAAAAAGGAAGTAGGGAAGTAAATAAGTAAAAAAAAAGGAAGTAGGGAAGTAAAAAAGTTAAAAAAAAAGGAAGTAGGGAAGTAAAAAAGTAAAAAAGGAAGTAAAAAAGTAAAAAAAAGGAAGTAGGGAAGTAAAAAAGGAAGTAAAAAAGTAAATAAAAGGAAGTAAAAAAGGAAGTAGGGAAGTAAAAAAGTAAAAAAGGAAGTAGAAAAAGTAAAAAAAAAGGAAGTAGAGAAGTAAAAAAGTAAAAAAAAAGGAAGTAGGGAAGTAAAAAAGGAAGTAAAAAAGTAAAAAAAGGAAGTAAAAAAGGAAGTAGGGAAGTAAAAAAGTAAAAAAAGGAAGTAGGGAAGTAAAAAAGTAAAAAAGGAAGTAGGGAAGTAAAAAAGTAAAAAAGGAAGTAGAAAAAGTAAAAAAAAAGGAAGTAGGGAAGTAAAAAAGTAAAAAAGGAAGTAGAAAAAGTAAAAAAAAAGGAAGTAGGGAAGTAAAAAAGTAAAAAAAAGGAAGTAGGGAAGTAAAAAAGTAAAAAAAAGGAAGTAGGGAAGTAAAAAAGTAAAAAAAAGGAAGTAGGGAAGTAAAAAAGTTAAAAAGTTAAAAAAAAGGAAGTAGGGAAGTAAAAAAGTAAAAAAGTAAAAAAAAAGGAAGTAGGGAAGTAAAAAAGTAAAAAAGGAAGTAAAAAAGTAAAAAAAAGGAAGTAGGGAAGTAAAAAAGTAAAAAAGGAAGTAGAAAAAGATACGATGATTTAAGATATGATAAATATTAAAGTCTTGAGGTAAATTTACTACTGAATCTGACTGAAACTAATTATCATGTTCAGCTTTCATTCAATAGGTTTCCTCATTCAGTCGATTCTTTGTTTAATCTATAAAATCAGAAGGAGATGAGATATCATGAGATGAGATGTGATAGTCATGACTCGGCTCTGATACGAGCATCAGATGTGACGAGACAGGAGACCGGGAAGTCTGACGGGAAGTAAAAAAAAGTAAAAAAGGAAGTAGAGTAGTAATAAAATCAGAAGGAGATGAGATATCATGAGATGAGATGAGATGAGATGTGATAGTAGGAAGTAGGGAAGGAAGTAGGGAAGTAAAAAAGGAAGTAAAAAAGTAAAAAAAGGAAGTAGGGAAGTAAAAAAGTAAAAAAAAGGAAGTAGTAGTAAAAGTAGTAAAAAAGTAAAAAAGGAAGTAAAAAAGTTAAAAAAAGGAAGTAAAAAAGGAAGTAGGGAAGTAAAAAAGTAAAAAAGGAAGTAAAAAAGTAAAAAAGGAAGTAAAAAAGTAAAAAAAAGGAAGTAAAAAAGGAAGTAGGGAAGTAAAAAAGTAAAAAAAAGGAAGTAAAAAAGGAAGTAGGGAAGTAAAAAAGGAAGTAAAAAAGTAAAAAAGGAAGTAAAAAAGTAAAAAAAAGGAAGTAGGGAAGTAAAAAAGGAAGTAAAAAAGTAAAAAAAAGGAAGTAAAAAAGGAAGTAGGGAAGTAAAAAAGTAAAAAAGTAAAAAAAGGAAGTAGGGAAGTAAAAAAGTAAAAAAGGAAGTAGGGAAGTAAAAAAGGAAGTAGGGAAGTAAAAAAGGAAGTAGGGAAGTAAAAAAGGAAGTAAAAAAGTAAAAAAAAGGAAGTAAAAAAGGAAGTAGAAAAAGTAAAAAAAAAAGGAAGTAAAAAAGTTAAAAAAAGGAAGTAAAAAAGGAAGTAGAAAAAGTAAAAAAAAAGGAAGTAAAAAAGTAAAAAAAAGGAAGTAGGGAAGTAAAAAAGGAAGTAAAAAAGTAAAAAAAAGGAAGTAAAAAAGGAAGTAGAAAAAGTAAAAAAAAAGGAAGTAAAAAAGTAAAAAAAGGAAGTAGGGAAGTAAAAAAGGAAGTAAAAAAGTAAAAAAAGGAAGTAAAAAAGGAAGTAAAAAAGTAAAAAAAGGAAGTAAAAAAGGAAGTAGGGAAGTAAAAAAGGAAGTAAAAAAGTAAAAAAAAGGAAGTAGGGAAGTAAAAAAGGAAGTAAAAAAGTTTAAAAAAAGGAAGTAAAAAAGGAAGTAGAAAAAGTAAAAAAAAAGGAAGTAAAAAAGTAAAAAAAAAGGAAGTAGGGAAGTAAAAAAGGAAGTAAAAAAGTAAAAAAAAGGAAGTAAAAAAGGAAGTAGGGAAGTAAAAAAGGAAGTAAAAAAGTAAAAAAAAGGAAGTAGGGAAGTAAGAAAGGAAGTAAAAAAGTTAAAAAAAGGAAGTAAAAAAGGAAGTAAAAAAGTAAAAAAAAAGGAAGTAAAAAAGGAAGTAGAAAAAGTAAAAAAAAGGAAGTAAAAAAGTAAAAAAAAGGAAGTAGGGAAGTAAAAAAGGAAGTAAAAAAGTAAAAAAAAGGAAGTAAAAAAAAGGAAGTAAAAAAGGAAGTAGGGAAGTAAAAAAGGAAGTAAAAAAGTAAAAAAAAGGAAGTAGGGAAGTAAAAAAGGAAGTAAAAAAGGAAGTAGGGAAGTAAAAAAGGAAGTAAAAAAGGAAGTAGGGAAGTAAAAAAGGAAGTAAAAAAGTAAAAAAAAGGAAGTAGGGAAGTAAAAAAGGAAGTAAAAAAGTTAAAAAAAGGAAGTAAAAAAGGAAGTAAAAAAGTTTAAAAAAGGAAGTAAAAAAGGAAGTAGAAAAAGTAAAAAAAAGGAAGTAAAAAAGTAAAAAAAAGGAAGTAGGGAAGTAAAAAAGGAAGTAAAAAAGTAAAAAAAAGGAAGTAAAAAAGGAAGTAAAAAAGTAAAAAAAAGGAAGTAAAAAAGGAAGTAGGGAAGTAAAAAAGGAAGTAAAAAAGTAAAAAAAAGGAAGTAGGGAAGTAAAAAAGGAAGTAAAAAAGTTAAAAAAAGGAAGTAAAAAAGGAAGTAAAAAAGTAAAAAAAAGGAAGTAAAAAAGGAAGTAGGGAAGTAAAAAAGGAAGTAAAAAAGTAAAAAAAAGGAAGTAGGGAAGTAAAAAAGGAAGTAAAAAAGTTAAAAAAAGGAAGTAAAAAAGGAAGTAGAAAAAGTAAAAAAAAAGGAAGTAGGGAAGTAAAAAAGTAAAAAAAAGGAAGTAGGGAAGTAAAAAAGGAAGTAAAAAAGTAAAAAAAGGAAGTAGAGTAGTAATAAAATCAGAAGGAGATGAGATATCATGAGATGAGATGAGATGAGATGTGATAGTAGGAAGTAGGGAAGGAAGTAGGGAAGTAAAAAAGGAAGTAAAAAAGTAAAAAAAGGAAGTAGGGAAGTAAAAAAGTAAAAAAAGGAAGTAGTAGTAAAAGTAGTAAAAAAGTAAAAAAGGAAGTAAAAAAGTAAAAAAAAGGAAGTAAAAAAGGAAGTAGGGAAGTAAAAAAGTAAAAAAAAGGAAGTAAAAAAGGAAGTAGGGAAGTAAAAAAGGAAGTAAAAAAGGAAGTAAAAAAGTTTAAAAAAAGGAAGTAAAAAAGGAAGTAGAAAAAGTAAAAAAAAAGGAAGTAAAAAAGTAAAAAAGTAAAAAAAAGGAAGTAGGGAAGTAAAAAAGGAAGTAAAAACGTAAAAAGGGAAGTAAAAAAGGAAGACACAAAAGTACAAAAGGAAATAAAAAAGGAAGTAAAAGACCGTCGATACGACACAAAAAGATATGACAAGATGAGATACGATACAATGAGCGGCGATAGGATACGATACGATGAGATACGATGATTTAAGATATGATAAATATTAAAGTCTTGAGGTAAATTTACTACTGAATCTGACTGAAACTAATTATCATGTTCAGCTTTCATTCAATAGGTTTCCTCATTCAGTCGATTCTTTGTTTAATCTATAAAATCAGAAGGAGATGAGATATCATGAGATGAGATGTGATAGTCATGACTCGGCTCTGATACGAGCATCAGATGTGACGAGACAGGAGACCGGGAAGTCTGACGGGAAGTAAAAAAAAGTAAAAAAGGAAGTAGAGTAGTAATAAAATCAGAAGGAGATGAGATATCATGAGATGAGATGAGATGAGATGTGATAGTAGGAAGTAGGGAAGGAAGTAGGGAAGTAAAAAAGGAAGTAAAAAAGTAAAAAAAGGAAGTAGGGAAGTAAAAAAGTAAAAAAAAGGAAGTAGTAGTAAAAGTAGTAAAAAAGTAAAAAAGGAAGTAAAAAAGTAAAAAAAGGAAGTAAAAAAGGAAGTAGGGAAGTAAAAAAGGAAGTAAAAAAGTAAAAAAAAGGAAGTAGGGAAGTAAAAAAGGAAGTTAAAAAGTTAAAAAAAGGAAGTAAAAAAGGAAGTAGAAAAAGTAAAAAAAAAGGAAGTAAAAAAGTAAAAAAAGGAAGTAGGGAAGTAAAAAAGGAAGTAAAAAAGTAAAAAAAGGAAGTAAAAAAGGAAGTAGGGAAGTAAAAAAGGAAGTAAAAAAGTAAAAAAAAGGAAGTAAAAAAGGAAGTAGGGAAGTAAAAAAGGAAGTAAAAAAGTAAAAAAAAGGAAGTAGGGAAGTAAAAAAGGAAGTAAAAAAGTTAAAAAAAAGGAAGTAAAAAAGGAAGTAGAAAAAGTAAAAAAAAGGAAGTAAAAAAAGGAAGTAAAAAAGGAAGTAGGGAAGTAAAAAAGGAAGTAAAAAAGTAAAAAAAAGGAAGTAAAAAAGGAAGTAGGGAAGTAAAAAAGGAAGTAAAAAAGTAAAAAAAAGGAAGTAGGGAAGTAAGAAAGGAAGTAAAAAAGTTAAAAAAAGGAAGTAAAAAAGGAAGTAGAAAAAGTAAAAAAAAAGGAAGTAGGGAAGTAAAAAAGGAAGTAAAAAAGTAAAAAAGTAAAAAAGTAAAAAAAGGAAGTAGGGAAGTAAAAAAGTAAAAAAGGAAGTAGAAAAAGTAAAAAAAAGGAAGTAGGGAAGCAAAAAAGTTAAAAAAAGGAAGTAGGGAAGTAAAAAAGGAAGTAAAAAAGTAAAAAAAAGGAAGTAAAAAAGGAAGTAGGGAAGTAAAAAAGGAAGTAAAAAAGTAAAAAAAAGGAAGTAGGGAAGTAAAAAAGGAAGTAAAAAAGTTAAAAAAAAAGGAAGTAAAAAAGGAAGTAGAAAAAGTAAAAAAAAAGGAAGTAAAAAAGTAAAAAAAAGGAAGTAGGGAAGCAAAAAAGTTAAAAAAAGGAAGTAGGGAAGTAAAAAAGGAAGTAAAAAAGTAAAAAAAAAGGAAGTAAAAAAGGAAGTAGGGAAGTAAAAAAGTAAAAAAGTAAAAAAAGGAAGTAGGGAAGTAAAAAAGTAAAAAAGGAAGTAGGGAAGTAAAAAAGGAAGTAGGGAAGTAAAAAAGGAAGTAGGGAAGTAAAAAAGGAAGTAAAAAAGTAAAAAAAAGGAAGTAAAAAAGGAAGTAGAAAAAGTAAAAAAAAAAGGAAGTAAAAAAGTTAAAAAAAGGAAGTAAAAAAGGAAGTAGAAAAAGTAAAAAAAAAAGAAGTAAAAAAGTAAAAAAAGGAAGTAGGGAAGTAAAAAAGGAAGTAAAAAAGTAAAAAAAGGAAGTAAAAAAGGAAGTAGGGAAGTAAAAAAGGAAGTAAAAAAGTAAAAAAAAGGAAGTAAAAAAGGAAGTAGGGAAGTAAAAAAGGAAGTAAAAAAGTAAAAAAAAGGAAGTAGGGAAGTAAAAAAGGAAGTAAAAAAGTTAAAAAAAAGGAAGTAAAAAAGGAAGTAGAAAAAGTAAAAAAAAAGGAAGTAAAAAAGTAAAAAAAAGGAAGTAGGGAGTAAAAAAGTAAAAAAAGGAAGTAGGGAAGTAAGAAAGGAAGTAAAAAAGTTAAAAAAAGGAAGTAAAAAAGGAAGTAGAAAAAGTAAAAAAAAAGGAAGTAGGGAAGTAAAAAAGTAAAAAAAAGGAAGTAGGGAAGTAAAAAAGGAAGTAAAAAAGTAAAAAAAGGAAGTAGAGTAGTAATAAAATCAGAAGGAGATGAGATATCATGAGATGAGATGAGATGAGATGTGATAGTAGGAAGTAGGGAAGGAAGTAGGGAAGTAAAAAAGGAAGTAAAAAAGTAAAAAAAGGAAGTAGGGAAGTAAAAAAGTAAAAAAAAGGAAGTAGTAGTAAAAGTAGTAAAAAAGTAAAAAAGGAAGTAAAAAAGTAAAAAAAAGGAAGTAAAAAAGGAAGTAGGGAAGTAAAAAAGTAAAAAAAAGGAAGTAAAAAAGGAAGTAGGGAAGTAAAAAAGGAAGTAAAAAAGTTTAAAAAAAGGAAGTAAAAAAGGAAGTAGAAAAAGTAAAAAAAAAGGAAGTAAAAAAGTAAAAAAGTAAAAAAAAGGAAGTAGGGAAGTAAAAAAGGAAGTAAAAACGTAAAAAGGGAAGTAAAAAAGGAAGACACAAAAGTACAAAAGGAAATAAAAAAGGAAGTAAAAGACCGTCGATACGCCACAAAAAGATATGACAAGATGAGATACGATACAATGAGCGGCGATAGGATACGATACGATGAGATACGATGATTTAAGATATGATAAATATTAAAGTCTTGAGGTAAATTTACTACTGAATCTGACTGAAACTAATTATCATGTTCAGCTTTCATTCAATAGGTTTCCTCATTCAGTCGATTCTTTGTTTAATCTATAAAATCAGAAGGAGATGAGATATCATGAGATGAGATGTGATAGTCATGACTCGGCTCTGATACGAGCATCAGATGTGACGAGACAGGAGACCGGGAAGTCTGACGGGAAGTAAAAAAAAGTAAAAAAGGAAGTAGAGTAGTAATAAAATCAGAAGGAGATGAGATATCATGAGATGAGATGAGATGAGATGTGATAGTAGGAAGTAGGGAAGGAAGTAGGGAAGTAAAAAAGGAAGTAAAAAAGTAAAAAAAGGAAGTAGGGAAGTAAAAAAGTAAAAAAAAGGAAGTAGTAGTAAAAGTAGTAAAAAAGTAAAAAAGGAAGTAAAAAAGTTAAAAAAAGGAAGTAAAAAAGGAAGTAGGGAAGTAAAAAAGGAAGTAAAAAATTAAAAAAAAAGGAAGTAGGGAAGTAAAAAAGGAAGTAAAAAAGTTAAAAAAAAGGAAGTAAAAAAGGAAGTAGAAAAAGTAAAAAAAAGGAAGTAAAAAAGTAAAAAAAGGAAGTAGGGAAGTAAAAAAGGAAGTAAAAAAGTAAAAAAAAGGAAGTAAAAAAGGAAGTAGGGAAGTAAAAAAGGAAGTAAAAAAGTAAAAAAAAGGAAGTAAAAAAGGAAGTAGGGAAGTAAAAAAGGAAGTAAAAAAGTAAAAAAAAGGAAGTAGGGAAGTAAAAAAGGAAGTAAAAAAGTTAAAAAAAAGGAAGTAAAAAAGGAAGTAGAAAAAGTTAAAAAAAAGGAAGTAAAAAAGTAAAAAAAAGGAAGTAGGGAAGTAAAAAAGGAAGTAAAAAAGTAAAAAAAAGGAAGTAAAAAAGGAAGTAGGGAAGTAAAAAAGGAAGTAAAAAAGTAAAAAAAAGGAAGTAGGGAAGTAAGAAAGGAAGTAAAAAAGTTAAAAAAAGGAAGTAAAAAAGGAAGTAGAAAAAGTAAAAAAAAAGGAAGTAAAAAAGGAAGTAGAAAAAGTAAAAAAAAGGAAGTAAAAAAGTAAAAAAAAGGAAGTAGGGAAGTAAAAAAGGAAGTAAAAAAGTAAAAAAAAGGAAGTAAAAAAGGAAGTAGGGAAGTAAAAAAGGAAGTAAAAAAGTAAAAAAAAGGAAGTAGGGAAGTAAAAAAGGAAGTAAAAAAGTTAAAAAAAAGGAAGTAAAAAAGGAAGTAGAAAAAGTAAAAAAAAAGGAAGTAGGGAAGTAAAAAAGGAAGTAAAAAAGTAAAAAAGGAAGTAGGGAAGTAAAAAAGGAAGTAAAAAAGTAAAAAAAAGGAAGTAAAAAAGGAAGTAGAAAAAGTAAAAAAAAAAGGAAGTAAAAAAGTTAAAAAAAGGAAGTAAAAAAGGAAGTAGAAAAAGTAAAAAAAAAGAAGTAAAAAAGTAAAAAAAAGGAAGTAGGGAAGTAAAAAAGGAAGTAAAAAAGTAAAAAAAGGAAGTAAAAAAGGAAGTAGAAAAAGTAAAAAAAAAGGAAGTAAAAAAGTAAAAAAAGGAAGTAGGGAAGTAAAAAAGGAAGTAAAAAAGTAAAAAAAGGAAGTAAAAAAGGAAGTAGGGAAGTAAAAAAGGAAGTAAAAAAGTAAAAAAAAGGAAGTAAAAAAGGAAGTAGGGAAGTAAAAAAGGAAGTAAAAAAGTAAAAAAAAGGAAGTAGGGAAGTAAAAAAGGAAGTAAAAAAGTTAAAAAAAAGGAAGTAAAAAAGGAAGTAGAAAAAGTAAAAAAAAAGGAAGTAAAAAAGTAAAAAAAAGGAAGTAGGGAGTAAAAAAGTAAAAAAAAGGAAGTAGGGAAGTAAGAAAGGAAGTAAAAAAGTTAAAAAAAGGAAGTAAAAAAGGAAGTAGAAAAAGTAAAAAAAAAGGAAGTAGGGAAGTAAAAAAGTAAAAAAAAGGAAGTAGGGAAGTAAAAAAGGAAGTAAAAAAGTAAAAAAAGGAAGTAGAGTAGTAATAAAATCAGAAGGAGATGAGATATCATGAGATGAGATGAGATGAGATGTGATAGTAGGAAGTAGGGAAGGAAGTAGGGAAGTAAAAAAGGAAGTAAAAAAGTAAAAAAAGGAAGTAGGGAAGTAAAAAAGTAAAAAAAAGGAAGTAGTAGTAAAAGTAGTAAAAAAGTAAAAAAGGAAGTAAAAAAGTAAAAAAAGGAAGTAAAAAAGGAAGTAGGGAAGTAAAAAAGTAAAAAAAAGGAAGTAAAAAAGGAAGTAGGGAAGTAAAAAAGGAAGTAAAAAAGTTTAAAAAAAGGAAGTAAAAAAGGAAGTAGAAAAAGTAAAAAAAAAGGAAGTAAAAAAGTAAAAAAGTAAAAAAAAGGAAGTAGGGAAGTAAAAAAGGAAGTAAAAACGTAAAAAGGGAAGTAAAAAAGGAAGACACAAAAGTACAAAAGGAAATAAAAAAGGAAGTAAAAGACCGTCGATACGACACAAAAAGATATGACAAGATGAGATACGATACAATGAGCGGCGATAGGATACGATACGATGAGATACGATGATTTAAGATATGATAAATATTAAAGTCTTGAGGTAAATTTACTACTGAATCTGACTGAAACTAATTATCATGTTCAGCTTTCATTCAATAGGTTTCCTCATTCAGTCGATTCTTTGTTTAATCTATAAAATCAGAAGGAGATGAGATATCATGAGATGAGATGTGATAGTCATGACTCGGCTCTGATACGAGCATCAGATGTGACGAGACAGGAGACCGGGAAGTCTGACGGGAAGTAAAAAAAAGTAAAAAAGGAAGTAGAGTAGTAATAAAATCAGAAGGAGATGAGATATCATGAGATGAGATGAGATGAGATGTGATAGTAGGAAGTAGGGAAGGAAGTAGGGAAGTAAAAAAGGAAGTAAAAAAGTAAAAAAAGGAAGTAGGGAAGTAAAAAAGTAAAAAAAAGGAAGTAGTAGTAAAAGTAGTAAAAAAGTAAAAAAGGAAGTAAAAAAGTTAAAAAAAGGAAGTAAAAAAGGAAGTAGGGAAGTAAAAAAGGAAGTAAAAAAGTAAAAAAAAAGGAAGTAGGGAAGTAAAAAAGGAAGTAAAAAAGTTAAAAAAAAAGGAAGTAAAAAAGGAAGTAGAAAAAGTTAAAAAAAAGGAAGTAAAAAAGTAAAAAAAAGGAAGTAGGGAAGTAAAAAAGGAAGTAAAAAAGTAAAAAAAAGGAAGTAAAAAAGGAAGTAGGGAAGTAAAAAAGGAAGTAAAAAAGTAAAAAAAAGGAAGTAGGGAAGTAAGAAAGGAAGTAAAAAAGTTAAAAAAAGGAAGTAAAAAAGGAAGTAGAAAAAGTAAAAAAAAGGAAGTAGTAGTAAAAGTAGTAAAAAAGTAAAAAAGGAAGTAAAAAAGTTAAAAAAAGGAAGTAAAAAAGGAAGTAGGGAAGTAAAAAAGGAAGTAAAAAAGTAAAAAAAAAGGAAGTAGGGAAGTAAAAAAGGAAGTAAAAAAGTTAAAAAAAAGGAAGTAAAAAAGGAAGTAGAAAAAGTAAAAAAAAGGAAGTAAAAAAGTAAAAAAAGGAAGTAGGGAAGTAAAAAAGGAAGTAAAAAAGTAAAAAAAAGGAAGTAAAAAAGGAAGTAGGGAAGTAAAAAAGGAAGTAAAAAAGTAAAAAAAAGGAAGTAGGGAAGTAAAAAAGGAAGTAAAAAAGTTAAAAAAAAGGAAGTAAAAAAGGAAGTAGAAAAAGTTAAAAAAAAGGAAGTAAAAAAGTAAAAAAAAGGAAGTAGGGAAGTAAAAAAGGAAGTAAAAAAGTAAAAAAAAGGAAGTAAAAAAGGAAGTAGGGAAGTAAAAAAGGAAGTAAAAAAGTAAAAAAAAAAGGAAGTAGGGAAGTAAGAAAGGAAGTAAAAAAGTTAAAAAAAAAGGAAGTAAAAAAGGAAGTAGAAAAAGTAAAAAAAAAGGAAGTAAAAAAGGAAGTAGAAAAAGTAAAAAAAAAGGAAGTAAAAAAGTAAAAAAAAGGAAGTAGGGAAGTAAAAAAGGAAGTAAAAAAGTAAAAAAAAGGAAGTAAAAAAGGAAGTAGGGAAGTAAAAAAGGAAGTAAAAAAGTAAAAAAAAGGAAGTAGGGAAGTAAAAAAGGAAGTAAAAAAGTTAAAAAAAGGAAGTAGGGAAGTAAAAAAGGAAGTAAAAAAGTAAAAAAAAAGGAAGTAAAAAAGGAAGTAGGGAAGTAAAAAAGTAAAAAAGTAAAAAAAGGAAGTAGGGAAGTAAAAAAGTAAAAAAGGAAGTAGGGAAGTAAAAAAGGAAGTAGGGAAGTAAAAAAGGAAGTAGGGAAGTAAAAAAGGAAGTAAAAAAGTAAAAAAAAGGAAGTAAAAAAGGAAGTAGGGAAGTAAAAAAAAAAGGAAGTAAAAAAGTTAAAAAAAGGAAGTAAAAAAGGAAGTAGAAAAAGTAAAAAAAAAAGAAGTAAAAAAGTAAAAAAAAGGAAGTAGGGAAGTAAAAAAGGAAGTAAAAAAGTAAAAAAAAGGAAGTAAAAAAGGAAGTAGAAAAAGTAAAAAAAAAGGAAGTTTAAAAAGTAAAAAAAGGAAGTAGGGAAGTAAAAAAGGAAGTAAAAAAGTAAAAAAAGGAAGTAAAAAAGGAAGTAGGGAAGTAAAAAAGGAAGTAAAAAAGTAAAAAAAAGGAAGTAAAAAAGGAAGTAGGGAAGTAAAAAAGGAAGTAAAAAAGTAAAAAAAAGGAAGTAGTGAAGTAAAAAAGGAAGTAAAAAAGTTAAAAAAAAGGAAGTAAAAAAGGAAGTAGAAAAAGTAAAAAAAAAGGAAGTAAAAAAGTAAAAAAAGGAAGTAGGGAAGTAAAAAAGTAAAAAAAAGGAAGTAGTAGTAAAAGTAGTAAAAAAGTAAAAAAGGAAGTAAAAAAGTAAAAAAAAGGAAGTAGGGAAGTAAAAAAGGAAGTAAAAAAGTAAAAAAAAGGAAGTAAAAAAGGAAGTAGGGAAGTAAAAAAGGAAGTAAAAAAGTAAAAAAAAGGAAGTAGGGAAGTAAAAAAGGAAGTAAAAAAAGTAAAAAAAAAAGGAAGTAAAAAAGGAAGTAGAAAAAGTAAAAAAAAAGGAAGTAAAAAAGTAAAAAAGTAAAAAAGTAAAAAAAAGGAAGTAGGGAAGTAAAAAAGGAAGTAAAAACGTAAAAAAAAGGAAGTAAAAAAGGAAGTAGGGAAGTAAAAAAGGAAGTAAAAAAGTAAAAAAAAGGAAGTAGGGAAGTAAGAAAGGAAGTAAAAAAGTTAAAAAAAGGAAGTAAAAAAGGAAGTAGAAAAGTAAAAAAAAGGAAGTAGGGAAGTAAAAAAGGAAGTAAAAAAGTAAAAAAAAGGAAGTAAAAAAGGAAGTAGGGAAGTAAAAAAGGAAGTAAAAAAGTAAAAAAAAGGAAGTAGGGAAGTAAAAAAGGAAGTAAAAAAAGTAAAAAAAAAAGGAAGTAAAAAAGGAAGTAGAAAAAGTAAAAAAAAAGGAAGTAAAAAAGTAAAAAAGTAAAAAAGTAAAAAAAAGGAAGTAGGGAAGTAAAAAAGGAAGTAAAAACGTAAAAAAAAGGAAGTAAAAAAGGAAGTAGGGAAGTAAAAAAGGAAGTAAAAAAGTAAAAAAAAGGAAGTAGGGAAGTAAGAAAGGAAGTAAAAAAGTTAAAAAAAGGAAGTAAAAAAGGAAGTAGAAAAAGTAAAAAAAAAGGAAGTAGGGAAGTAAAAAAGTAAAAAAAAGGAAGTAGGGAAGTAAAAAAGTAAAAAAAAGGAAGTAGGGAAGTAAAAAAGGAAGTAAAAAAGTAAAAAAAGGAAGTAGAGTAGTAATAAAATCAGAAGGAGATGAGATATCATGAGATGAGATGAGATGAGATGTGATAGTAGGAAGTAGGGAAGGAAGTAGGGAAGTAAAAAAGGAAGTAAAAAAGTAAAAAAAGGAAGTAGGGAAGTAAAAAAGTAAAAAAAGGAAGTAGTAGTAAAAGTAGTAAAAAAGTAAAAAAGGAAGTAAAAAAGTAAAAAAAAGGAAGTAGGGAAGTAAAAAAGGAAGTAAAAAAGTTAAAAAAAGGAAGTAAAAAAGGAAGTAGAAAAAGTAAAAAAAAAGGAAGTAAAAAAGTAAAAAAGTAAAAAAGTAAAAAAAAGGAAGTAGGGAAGTAAAAAAGGAAGTAAAAAAGGGAAGTAAAAAAGGAAGACACAAAAGTACAAAAGGAAATAAAAAAGGAAGTAAAAGACCGTCGATACGACACAAAAAGATATGACAAGATGAGATACGATACAATGAGCGGCGATAGGATACGATACGATGAGATACGATGATTTAAGATATGATAAATATTAAAGTCTTGAGGTAAATTTACTACTGAATCTGACTGAAACTAATTATCATGTTCAGCTTTCATTCAATAGGTTTCCTCATTCAGTCGATTCTTTGTTTAATCTATAAAATCAGAAGGAGATGAGATATCATGAGATGAGATGTGATAGTCATGACTCGGCTCTGATACGAGCATCAGATGTGACGAGACAGGAGACCGGGAAGTCTGACGGGAAGTAAAAAAAAGTAAAAAAGGAAGTAGAGTAGTAATAAAATCAGAAGGAGATGAGATATCATGAGATGAGATGAGATGAGATGTGATAGTAGGAAGTAGGGAAGGAAGTAGGGAAGTAAAAAAGGAAGTAAAAAAGTAAAAAAAGGAAGTAGGGAAGTAAAAAAGTAAAAAAAAGGAAGTAGTAGTAAAAGTAGTAAAAAAGTAAAAAAGGAAGTAAAAAAGTAAAAAAAAGGAAGTAGGGAAGTAAAAAAGGAAGTAAAAAAGTAAAAAAAAGGAAGTAAAAAAGGAAGTAGGGAAGTAAAAAAGGAAGTAAAAAAGTAAAAAAAAGGAAGTAGGGAAGTAAAAAAGGAAGTAAAAAAAGTAAAAAAAAAGGAAGTAAAAAAGGAAGTAGAAAAAGTAAAAAAAAAGGAAGTAAAAAAGTAAAAAAGTAAAAAAGTAAAAAAAAGGAAGTAGGGAAGTAAAAAAGGAAGTAAAAACGTAAAAAGGGAAGTAAAAAAGGAAGACACAAAAGTACAAAAGGAAATAAAAAAGGAAGTAAAAGACCGTCGATACGACACAAAAAGATATGACAAGATGAGATACGATACAATGAGCGGCGATAGGATACGATACGATGAGATACGATGATTTAAGATATGATAAATATTAAAGTCTTGAGGTAAATTTACTACTGAATCTGACTGAAACTAATTATCATGTTCAGCTTTCATTCAATAGGTTTCCTCATTCAGTCGATTCTTTGTTTAATCTATAAAATCAGAAGGAGATGAGATATCATGAGATGAGATGTGATAGTCATGACTCGGCTCTGATACGAGCATCAGATGTGACGAGACAGGAGACCGGGAAGTCTGACGGGAAGTAAAAAAAAGTAAAAAAGGAAGTAGAGTAGTAATAAAATCAGAAGGAGATGAGATATCATGAGATGAGATGAGATGAGATGTGATAGTAGGAAGTAGGGAAGGAAGTAGGGAAGTAAAAAAGGAAGTAAAAAAGTAAAAAAAGGAAGTAGGGAAGTAAAAAAGTAAAAAAAAGGAAGTAGTAGTAAAAGTAGTAAAAAAGTAAAAAAGGAAGTAAAAAAGTAAAAAAAAGGAAGTAGGGAAGTAAAAAAGGAAGTAAAAAAGTAAAAAAAAGGAAGTAAAAAAGGAAGTAGGGAAGTAAAAAAGGAAGTAAAAAAGTAAAAAAAAGGAAGTAGGGAAGTAAAAAAGGAAGTAAAAAAAGTAAAAAAAAAAGGAAGTAAAAAAGGAAGTAGAAAAAGTAAAAAAAAAGGAAGTAAAAAAGTAAAAAAGTAAAAAAGTAAAAAAAAGGAAGTAGGGAAGTAAAAAAGGAAGTAAAAACGTAAAAAAAAGGAAGTAAAAAAGGAAGTAGGGAAGTAAAAAAGGAAGTAAAAAAGTAAAAAAAAGGAAGTAGGGAAGTAAGAAAGGAAGTAAAAAAGTTAAAAAAAGGAAGTAAAAAAGGAAGTAGAAAAGTAAAAAAAAGGAAGTAGGGAAGTAAAAAAGGAAGTAAAAAAGTAAAAAAAAGGAAGTAAAAAAGGAAGTAGGGAAGTAAAAAAGGAAGTAAAAAAGTAAAAAAAAGGAAGTAGGGAAGTAAAAAAGGAAGTAAAAAAAGTAAAAAAAAAAAGGAAGTAAAAAAGGAAGTAGAAAAAGTAAAAAAAAAGGAAGTAAAAAAGTAAAAAAGTAAAAAAGTAAAAAAAAGGAAGTAGGGAAGTAAAAAAGGAAGTAAAAACGTAAAAAAAAGGAAGTAAAAAAGGAAGTAGGGAAGTAAAAAAGGAAGTAAAAAAGTAAAAAAAAGGAAGTAGGGAAGTAAGAAAGGAAGTAAAAAAGTTAAAAAAAGGAAGTAAAAAAGGAAGTAGAAAAGTAAAAAAAAGGAAGTAGGGAAGTAAAAAAGGAAGTAAAAAAGTAAAAAAAAGGAAGTAAAAAAGGAAGTAGGGAAGTAAAAAAGGAAGTAAAAAAGTAAAAAAAAGGAAGTAGGGAAGTAAAAAAGGAAGTAAAAAAAGTAAAAAAAAAAGGAAGTAAAAAAGGAAGTAGAAAAAGTAAAAAAAAAGGAAGTAAAAAAGTAAAAAAGTAAAAAAGTAAAAAAAAGGAAGTAGGGAAGTAAAAAAGGAAGTAAAAACGTAAAAAAAAGGAAGTAAAAAAGGAAGTAGGGAAGTAAAAAAGGAAGTAAAAAAGAAAAAAAAGGAAGTAGGGAAGTAAGAAAGGAAGTAAAAAAGTTAAAAAAAGGAAGTAAAAAAGGAAGTAGAAAAAGTAAAAAAAAAGGAAGTAGGGAAGTAAAAAAGTAAAAAAAAGGAAGTAGGGAAGTAAAAAAGTAAAAAAAAGGAAGTAGGGAAGTAAAAAAGGAAGTAAAAAAGTAAAAAAAGGAAGTAGAGTAGTAATAAAATCAGAAGGAGATGAGATATCATGAGATGAGATGAGATGAGATGTGATAGTAGGAAGTAGGGAAGGAAGTAGGGAAGTAAAAAAGGAAGTAAAAAAGTAAAAAAAGGAAGTAGGGAAGTAAAAAAGTAAAAAAAAGGAAGTAGTAGTAAAAGTAGTAAAAAAGTAAAAAAGGAAGTAAAAAAGTAAAAAAAAGGAAGTAGGGAAGTAAAAAAGGAAGTAAAAAAGTTAAAAAAAGGAAGTAAAAAAGGAAGTAGAAAAAGTAAAAAAAAAGGAAGTAAAAAAGTAAAAAAGTAAAAAAGTAAAAAAAAGGAAGTAGGGAAGTAAAAAAGGAAGTAAAAAAGGGAAGTAAAAAAGGAAGACACAAAAGTACAAAAGGAAATAAAAAAGGAAGTAAAAGACCGTCGATACGACACAAAAAGATATGACAAGATGAGATACGATACAATGAGCGGCGATAGGATACGATACGATGAGATACGATGATTTAAGATATGATAAATATTAAAGTCTTGAGGTAAATTTACTACTGAATCTGACTGAAACTAATTATCATGTTCAGCTTTCATTCAATAGGTTTCCTCATTCAGTCGATTCTTTGTTTAATCTATAAAATCAGAAGGAGATGAGATATCATGAGATGAGATGTGATAGTCATGACTCGGCTCTGATACGAGCATCAGATGTGACGAGACAGGAGACCGGGAAGTCTGACGGGAAGTAAAAAAAAGTAAAAAAGGAAGTAAAGTAGTAATAAAATCAGAAGGAGATGAGATATCATGAGATGAGATGAGATGAGATGTGATAGTAGGAAGTAGGGAAGGAAGTAGGGAAGTAAAAAAGTAAGTAAAAAAGTAAAAAAAGGAAGTAGGGAAGTAAAAAAGTAAAAAAAAGGAAGTAGTAGTAAAAGTAGTAAAAAAGTAAAAAAGGAAGTAAAAAAGTAAAAAAAAGGAAGTAGGGAAGTAAAAAAGGAAGTAAAAAAGTAAAAAAAAGGAAGTAAAAAAGGAAGTAGGGAAGTAAAAAAGGAAGTAAAAAAGTAAAAAAAAGGAAGTAGGGAAGTAAAAAAGGAAGTAAAAAAAGTAAAAAAAAAGGAAGTAAAAAAGGAAGTAGAAAAAGTAAAAAAAAAGGAAGTAAAAAAGTAAAAAAGTAAAAAAGTAAAAAAAAGGAAGTAGGGAAGTAAAAAAGGAAGTAAAAACGTAAAAAAAAGGAAGTAAAAAAGGAAGTAGGGAAGTAAAAAAGGAAGTAAAAAAGTAAAAAAAAGGAAGTAGGGAAGTAAGAAAGGAAGTAAAAAAGTTAAAAAAAGGAAGTAAAAAAGGAAGTAGAAAAGTAAAAAAAAGGAAGTAGGGAAGTAAAAAAGGAAGTAAAAAAGTAAAAAAAAGGAAGTAAAAAAGGAAGTAGGGAAGTAAAAAAGGAAGTAAAAAAGTAAAAAAAAGGAAGTAGGGAAGTAAAAAAGGAAGTAAAAAAAGTAAAAAAAAAGGAAGTAAAAAAGGAAGTAGAAAAAGTAAAAAAAAAGGAAGTAAAAAAGTAAAAAAGTAAAAAAGTAAAAAAAAGGAAGTAGGGAAGTAAAAAAGGAAGTAAAAACGTAAAAAAAAGGAAGTAAAAAAGGAAGTAGGGAAGTAAAAAAGGAAGTAAAAAAGAAAAAAAAGGAAGTAGGGAAGTAAGAAAGGAAGTAAAAAAGTTAAAAAAAAGGAAGTAAAAAAGGAAGTAGAAAAAGTAAAAAAAAAGGAAGTAGGGAAGTAAAAAAGTAAAAAAAAGGAAGTAGGGAAGTAAAAAAGTAAAAAAAAGGAAGTAGGGAAGTAAAAAAGGAAGTAAAAAAGTAAAAAAAGGAAGTAGAGTAGTAATAAAATCAGAAGGAGATGAGATATCATGAGATGAGATGAGATGAGATGTGATAGTAGGAAGTAGGGAAGGAAGTAGGGAAGTAAAAAAGGAAGTAAAAAAGTAAAAAAAGGAAGTAGGGAAGTAAAAAAGTAAAAAAAGGAAGTAGTAATAAAAGTAGTAAAAAAGTAAAAAAGGAAGTAAAAAAGTAAAAAAAAGGAAGTAGGGAAGTAAAAAAGGAAGTAAAAAAGTTAAAAAAAGGAAGTAAAAAAGGAAGTAGAAAAAGTAAAAAAAAAGGAAGTAAAAAAGTAAAAAAGTAAAAAAGTAAAAAAAAGGAAGTAGGGAAGTAAAAAAGGAAGTAAAAAAGGGAAGTAAAAAAGGAAGACACAAAAGTACAAAAGGAAATAAAAAAGGAAGTAAAAGACCGTCGATACGACACAAAAAGATATGACAAGATGAGATACGATACAATGAGCGGCGATAGGATACGATACGATGAGATACGATGATTTAAGATATGATAAATATTAAAGTCTTGAGGTAAATTTACTACTGAATCTGACTGAAACTAATTATCATGTTCAGCTTTCATTCAATAGGTTTCCTCATTCAGTCGATTCTTTGTTTAATCTATAAAATCAGAAGGAGATGAGATATCATGAGATGAGATGTGATAGTCATGACTCGGCTCTGATACGAGCATCAGATGTGACGAGACAGGAGACCGGGAAGTCTGACGGGAAGTAAAAAAAAGTAAAAAAGGAAGTAGAGTAGTAATAAAATCAGAAGGAGATGAGATATCATGAGATGAGATGAGATGAGATGTGATAGTAGGAAGTAGGGAAGGAAGTAGGGAAGTAAAAAAGGAAGTAAAAAAGTAAAAAAAGGAAGTAGGGAAGTAAAAAAGTAAAAAAAAGGAAGTAGTAGTAAAAGTAGTAAAAAAGTAAAAAAGGAAGTAAAAAAGTAAAAAAAAGGAAGTAGGGAAGTAAAAAAGGAAGTAAAAAAGTAAAAAAAAGGAAGTAAAAAAGGAAGTAGGGAAGTAAAAAAGGAAGTAAAAAAGTAAAAAAAAGGAAGTAGGGAAGTAAAAAAGGAAGTAAAAAAAGTAAAAAAAAAGGAAGTAAAAAAGGAAGTAGAAAAAGTAAAAAAAAAGGAAGTAAAAAAGTAAAAAAGTAAAAAAGTAAAAAAAAGGAAGTAGGGAAGTAAAAAAGGAAGTAAAAACGTAAAAAAAAGGAAGTAAAAAAGGAAGTAGGGAAGTAAAAAAGGAAGTAAAAAAGTAAAAAAAAGGAAGTAGGGAAGTAAGAAAGGAAGTAAAAAAGTTAAAAAAAGGAAGTAAAAAAGGAAGTAGAAAAGTAAAAAAAAGGAAGTAGGGAAGTAAAAAAGGAAGTAAAAAAGTAAAAAAAAGGAAGTAAAAAAGGAAGTAGGGAAGTAAAAAAGGAAGTAAAAAAGTAAAAAAAAGGAAGTAGGGAAGTAAAAAAGGAAGTAAAAAAAGTAAAAAAAAAGGAAGTAAAAAAGGAAGTAGAAAAAGTAAAAAAAAAGGAAGTAAAAAAGTAAAAAAGTAAAAAAGTAAAAAAAAGGAAGTAGGGAAGTAAAAAAGGAAGTAAAAACGTAAAAAAAAGGAAGTAAAAAAGGAAGTAGGGAAGTAAAAAAGGAAGTAAAAAAGAAAAAAAAGGAAGTAGGGAAGTAAGAAAGGAAGTAAAAAAGTTAAAAAAAAGGAAGTAAAAAAGGAAGTAGAAAAAGTAAAAAAAAAGGAAGTAGGGAAGTAAAAAAGTAAAAAAAAGGAAGTAGGGAAGTAAAAAAGTAAAAAAAAGGAAGTAGGGAAGTAAAAAAGGAAGTAAAAAAGTAAAAAAAGGAAGTAGAGTAGTAATAAAATCAGAAGGAGATGAGATATCATGAGATGAGATGAGATGAGATGTGATAGTAGGAAGTAGGGAAGGAAGTAGGGAAGTAAAAAAGGAAGTAAAAAAGTAAAAAAAGGAAGTAGGGAAGTAAAAAAGTAAAAAAAGGAAGTAGTAGTAAAAGTAGTAAAAAAGTAAAAAAGGAAGTAAAAAAGTAAAAAAAAGGAAGTAGGGAAGTAAAAAAGGAAGTAAAAAAGTTAAAAAAAGGAAGTAAAAAAGGAAGTAGAAAAAGTAAAAAAAAAGGAAGTAAAAAAGTAAAAAAGTAAAAAAGTAAAAAAAAGGAAGTAGGGAAGTAAAAAAGGAAGTAAAAAAGGGAAGTAAAAAAGGAAGACACAAAAGTACAAAAGGAAATAAAAAAGGAAGTAAAAGACCGTCGATACGACACAAAAAGATATGACAAGATGAGATACGATACAATGAGCGGCGATAGGATACGATACGATGAGATACGATGATTTAAGATATGATAAATATTAAAGTCTTGAGGTAAATTTACTACTGAATCTGACTGAAACTAATTATCATGTTCAGCTTTCATTCAATAGGTTTCCTCATTCAGTCGATTCTTTGTTTAATCTATAAAATCAGAAGGAGATGAGATATCATGAGATGAGATGTGATAGTCATGACTCGGCTCTGATACGAGCATCAGATGTGACGAGACAGGAGACCGGGAAGTCTGACGGGAAGTAAAAAAAAGTAAAAAAGGAAGTAGAGTAGTAATAAAATCAGAAGGAGATGAGATATCATGAGATGAGATGAGATGAGATGTGATAGTAGGAAGTAGGGAAGGAAGTAGGGAAGTAAAAAAGGAAGTAAAAAAGTAAAAAAAGGAAGTAGGGAAGTAAAAAAGTAAAAAAAAGGAAGTAGTAGTAAAAGTAGTAAAAAAGTAAAAAAGGAAGTAAAAAAGTAAAAAAAAGGAAGTAGGGAAGTAAAAAAGGAAGTAAAAAAGTAAAAAAAGGAAGTAAAAAAGGAAGTAGGGAAGTAAAAAAGGAAGTAAAAAAGTAAAAAAAAGGAAGTAGGGAAGTAAAAAAGGAAGTAAAAAAAGTAAAAAAAAAAGGAAGTAAAAAAGGAAGTAGAAAAAGTAAAAAAAAGGAAGTAAAAAAGTAAAAAAGTAAAAAAGTAAAAAAAAGGAAGTAGGGAAGTAAAAAAGGAAGTAAAAACGTAAAAAGGGAAGTAAAAAAGGAAGACACAAAAGTACAAAAGGAAATAAAAAAGGAAGTAAAAGACCGTCGATACGACACAAAAAGATATGACAAGATGAGATACGATACAATGAGCGGCGATAGGATACGATACGATGAGATACGATGATTTAAGATATGATAAATATTAAAGTCTTGAGGTAAATTTACTACTGAATCTGACTGAAACTAATTATCATGTTCAGCTTTCATTCAATAGGTTTCCTCATTCAGTCGATTCTTTGTTTAATCTATAAAATCAGAAGGAGATGAGATATCATGAGATGAGATGTGATAGTCATGACTCGGCTCTGATACGAGCATCAGATGTGACGAGACAGGAGACCGGGAAGTCTGACGGGAAGTAAAAAAAAGTAAAAAAGGAAGTAGAGTAGTAATAAAATCAGAAGGAGATGAGATATCATGAGATGAGATGAGATGAGATGTGATAGTAGGAAGTAGGGAAGGAAGTAGGGAAGTAAAAAAGGAAGTAAAAAAGTAAAAAAAGGAAGTAGGGAAGTAAAAAAGTAAAAAAAAGGAAGTAGTAGTAAAAGTAGTAAAAAAGTAAAAAAGGAAGTAAAAAAGTAAAAAAAAGGAAGTAGGGAAGTAAAAAAGGAAGTAAAAAAGTAAAAAAAAGGAAGTAAAAAAGGAAGTAGGGAAGTAAAAAAGGAAGTAAAAAAGTAAAAAAAAGGAAGTAGGGAAGTAAAAAAGGAAGTAAAAAAAGTAAAAAAAAAGGAAGTAAAAAAGGAAGTAGAAAAAGTAAAAAAAAAGGAAGTAAAAAAGTAAAAAAGTAAAAAAGTAAAAAAAAGGAAGTAGGGAAGTAAAAAAGGAAGTAAAAACGTAAAAAAAAGGAAGTAAAAAAGGAAGTAGGGAAGTAAAAAAGGAAGTAAAAAAGTAAAAAAAAGGAAGTAGGGAAGTAAGAAAGGAAGTAAAAAAGTTAAAAAAAGGAAGTAAAAAAGGAAGTAGAAAAGTAAAAAAAAGGAAGTAGGGAAGTAAAAAAGGAAGTAAAAAAGTAAAAAAAAGGAAGTAAAAAAGGAAGTAGGGAAGTAAAAAAGGAAGTAAAAAAGTAAAAAAAAGGAAGTAGGGAAGTAAAAAAGGAAGTAAAAAAAGTAAAAAAAAAGGAAGTAAAAAAGGAAGTAGAAAAAGTAAAAAAAAAGGAAGTAAAAAAGTAAAAAAGTAAAAAAAAGGAAGTAGGGAAGTAAAAAAGGAAGTAAAAACGTAAAAAAAAGGAAGTAAAAAAGGAAGTAGGGAAGTAAAAAAGGAAGTAAAAAAGAAAAAAAAGGAAGTAGGGAAGTAAGAAAGGAAGTAAAAAAGTTAAAAAAAAGGAAGTAAAAAAGGAAGTAGAAAAAGTAAAAAAAAAGGAAGTAGGGAAGTAAAAAAGTAAAAAAAAGGAAGTAGGGAAGTAAAAAAGTAAAAAAAAGGAAGTAGGGAAGTAAAAAAGGAAGTAAAAAAGTAAAAAAAGGAAGTAGAGTAGTAATAAAATCAGAAGGAGATGAGATATCATGAGATGAGATGAGATGAGATGTGATAGTAGGAAGTAGGGAAGGAAGTAGGGAAGTAAAAAAGGAAGTAAAAAAGTAAAAAAAGGAAGTAGGGAAGTAAAAAAGTAAAAAAAGGAAGTAGTAGTAAAAGTAGTAAAAAAGTAAAAAAGGAAGTAAAAAAGTAAAAAAAAGGAAGTAGGGAAGTAAAAAAGGAAGTAAAAAAGTTAAAAAAAGGAAGTAAAAAAGGAAGTAGAAAAAGTAAAAAAAAAGGAAGTAAAAAAGTAAAAAAGTAAAAAAGTAAAAAAAAGGAAGTAGGGAAGTAAAAAAGGAAGTAAAAAAGGGAAGTAAAAAAGGAAGACACAAAAGTACAAAAGGAAATAAAAAAGGAAGTAAAAGACCGTCGATACGACACAAAAAGATATGACAAGATGAGATACGATACAATGAGCGGCGATAGGATACGATACGATGAGATACGATGATTTAAGATATGATAAATATTAAAGTCTTGAGGTAAATTTACTACTGAATCTGACTGAAACTAATTATCATGTTCAGCTTTCATTCAATAGGTTTCCTCATTCAGTCGATTCTTTGTTTAATCTATAAAATCAGAAGGAGATGAGATATCATGAGATGAGATGTGATAGTCATGACTCGGCTCTGATACGAGCATCAGATGTGACGAGACAGGAGACCGGGAAGTCTGACGGGAAGTAAAAAAAAGTAAAAAAGGAAGTAGAGTAGTAATAAAATCAGAAGGAGATGAGATATCATGAGATGAGATGAGATGAGATGTGATAGTAGGAAGTAGGGAAGGAAGTAGGGAAGTAAAAAAGGAAGTAAAAAAGTAAAAAAAGGAAGTAGGGAAGTAAAAAAGTAAAAAAAAGGAAGTAGTAGTAAAAGTAGTAAAAAAGTAAAAAAGGAAGTAAAAAAGTAAAAAAAAGGAAGTAGGGAAGTAAAAAAGGAAGTAAAAAAGTAAAAAAAGGAAGTAAAAAAGGAAGTAGGGAAGTAAAAAAGGAAGTAAAAAAGTAAAAAAAAGGAAGTAGGGAAGTAAAAAAGGAAGTAAAAAAAGTAAAAAAAAGAAGTAAAAAAGGAAGTAGAAAAAGTAAAAAAAAGGAAGTAAAAAAGTAAAAAAGTAAAAAAGTAAAAAAAAGGAAGTAGGGAAGTAAAAAAGGAAGTAAAAACGTAAAAAGGGAAGTAAAAAAGGAAGACACAAAAGTACAAAAGGAAATAAAAAAGGAAGTAAAAGACCGTCGATACGACACAAAAAGATATGACAAGATGAGATACGATACAATGAGCGGCGATAGGATACGATACGATGAGATACGATGATTTAAGATATGATAAATATTAAAGTCTTGAGGTAAATTTACTACTGAATCTGACTGAAACTAATTATCATGTTCAGCTTTCATTCAATAGGTTTCCTCATTCAGTCGATTCTTTGTTTAATCTATAAAATCAGAAGGAGATGAGATATCATGAGATGAGATGTGATAGTCATGACTCGGCTCTGATACGAGCATCAGATGTGACGAGACAGGAGACCGGGAAGTCTGACGGGAAGTAAAAAAAAGTAAAAAAGGAAGTAGAGTAGTAATAAAATCAGAAGGAGATGAGATATCATGAGATGAGATGAGATGAGATGTGATAGTAGGAAGTAGGGAAGGAAGTAGGGAAGTAAAAAAGGAAGTAAAAAAGTAAAAAAAGGAAGTAGGGAAGTAAAAAAGTAAAAAAAAGGAAGTAGTAGTAAAAGTAGTAAAAAAGTAAAAAAGGAAGTAAAAAAGTAAAAAAAAGGAAGTAAAAAAGGAAGTAGGGAAGTAAAAAAGGAAGTAAAAAAGTAAAAAAAAAAGGAAGTAGGGAAGTAAAAAAGGAAGTAAAAAAGTTTAAAAAAAGGAAGTAAAAAAGGAAGTAGAAAAAGTAAAAAAAAAGGAAGTAAAAAAGTTAAAAAAAGGAAGTAAAAAAGGAAGTAGAAAAAGTAAAAAAAAAGGAAGTAGGGAAGTAAAAAAGTAAAAAAAAGGAAGTAGGGAAGTAAAAAAGGAAGTAAAAAAGTAAAAAAAGGAAGTAAAAAAGGAAGTAGGGAAGTAAAAAAGGAAGTAAAAAAGTTAAAAAAAAGGAAGTAAAAAAGGAAGTAGAAAAAGTAAAAAAAAGGAAGTAAAAAAGTAAAAAAAAGGAAGTAGGGAAGTAAAAAATGAAGTAAAAAAGTAAAAAAAAGGAAGTAAAAAAGGAAGTAGGGAAGTAAAAAAGGAAGTAAAAAAGTAAAAAAAAGGAAGTAAAAAAGGAAGTAGGGAAGTAAAAAAGGAAGTAAAAAAGTAAAAAAAAGGAAGTAGGGAAGTAAAAAAGGAAGTAAAAAAGTAAAAAAAAAGGAAGTAGGGAAGTAAAAAAGTAAAAAAAAGGAAGTAGGGAAGTAAAAAAGTAAAAAAAAGGAAGTAGGGAAGTAAAAAAGTAAAAAAAGGAAGTAAAATAGGAAGTAGGGAAGTAAAAAAGTAAAAAAGTAAAAAAAGGAAGTAGGGAAGTAAAAAAGTAAAAAAGGAAGTAGGGAAGTAAAAAAGTAAAAAAGGAAGTAGAAAAAGTAAAAAAGGAAGTAGGGAAGTAAAAAAGTAAAAAAGGAAGTAGAAAAGTAAAAAAAAAGGAAGTAGGGAAGTAAAAAAGTAAAAAAAAGGAAGTAGGGAAGTAAAAAAGTAAAAAAGTTAAAAAAAAAGGAAGTAGGGAAGTAAAAAAGTAAAAAAGTAAAAAAAAAGGAAGTAGGGAAGTAAAAAAGTAAAAAAGTAAGTAAAAAAGTAAAAAAAAGGAAGTAGGGAAGTAAAAAAGTAAAAAAGGAAGTAGAAAAAGATACAATGATTTAAGATATGATAAATATTAAAGTCTTGAGGTAAATTTACTACTGAATCTGACTGAAACTAATTATCATGTTCAGCTTTCATTCAATAGGTTTCCTCATTCAGTCGATTCTTTGTTTAATCTATAAAATCAGAAGGAGATGAGATATCATGAGATGAGATGTGATAGTCATGACTCGGCTCTGATACGAGCATCAGATGTGACGAGACAGGAGACCGGGAAGTCTGACGGGAAGTAAAAAAAAGTAAAAAAGGAAGTAGAGTAGTAATAAAATCAGAAGGAGATGAGATATCATGAGATGAGATGAGATGAGATGTGATAGTAGGAAGTAGGGAAGGAAGTAGGGAAGTAAAAAAGGAAGTAAAAAAGTAAAAAAAGGAAGTAGGGAAGTAAAAAAGTAAAAAAAAAGGAAGTAGTAGTAAAAGTAGTAAAAAAGTAAAAAAGGAAGTAAAAAAGTAAAAAAAAAGGAAGTAGGGAAGTAAAAAAGGAAGTAAAAAAGTAAAAAAAAGGAAGTAAAAAAGGAAGTAGGGAAGTAAAAAAGGAAGTAAAAAAGTAAAAAAAGGGAAGTAGGGAAGTAAAAAAGGAAGTAAAAAAGTAAAAAAAAAAGGAAGTAAAAAAGGAAGTAGAAAAAGTTAAAAAAAAGGAAGTAGGGAAGTAAAAAAGTAAAAAAAAGGAAGTAGGGAAGTAAAAAAGGAAGTAAAAAAGTAAAAAAAGGAAGTAAAAAAGGAAGTAGGGAAGTAAAAAAGTAAAAAAGGAAGTAGAAAAAGTAAAAAAAGGAAGTAGGGAAGTAAAAAAGTAAAAAAAAGGAAGTAGTAGTAAAAGTAGTAAAAAAGTAAAAAAGGAAGTAAAAAAGTAAAAAAAAGGAAGTAGGGAAGTAAAAAAGGAAGTAAAAAAGTAAAAAAAAGGAAGTAAAAAAGGAAGTAGGGAAGTAAAAAAGGAAGTAAAAAAGTAAAAAAAAGGAAGTAGGGAAGTAAAAAAGGAAGTAAAAAAAGTAAAAAAAAAAGGAAGTAAAAAAGGAAGTAGAAAAAGTAAAAAAAAAGGAAGTAAAAAAGTAAAAAAGTAAAAAAGTAAAAAAAAGGAAGTAGGGAAGTAAAAAAGGAAGTAAAAACGTAAAAAGGGAAGTAAAAAAGGAAGACACAAAAGTACAAAAGGAAATAAAAAAGGAAGTAAAAGACCGTCGATACGACACAAAAAGATATGACAAGATGAGATACGATACAATGAGCGGCGATAGGATACGATACGATGAGATACGATGATTTAAGATATGATAAATATTAAAGTCTTGAGGTAAATTTACTACTGAATCTGACTGAAACTAATTATCATGTTCAGCTTTCATTCAATAGGTTTCCTCATTCAGTCGATTCTTTGTTTAATCTATAAAATCAGAAGGAGATGAGATATCATGAGATGAGATGTGATAGTCATGACTCGGCTCTGATACGAGCATCAGATGTGACGAGACAGGAGACCGGGAAGTCTGACGGGAAGTAAAAAAAAGTAAAAAAGGAAGTAGAGTAGTAATAAAATCAGAAGGAGATGAGATATCATGAGATGAGATGAGATGAGATGTGATAGTAGGAAGTAGGGAAGGAAGTAGGGAAGTAAAAAAGGAAGTAAAAAAGTAAAAAAAGGAAGTAGGGAAGTAAAAAAGTAAAAAAAAGGAAGTAGTAGTAAAAGTAGTAAAAAAGTAAAAAAGGAAGTAAAAAAGTAAAAAAAAGGAAGTAGGGAAGTAAAAAAGGAAGTAAAAAAGTAAAAAAAAGGAAGTAAAAAAGGAAGTAGGGAAGTAAAAAAGGAAGTAAAAAAGTAAAAAAAAGGAAGTAGGGAAGTAAAAAAGGAAGTAAAAAAAGTAAAAAAAAAAAGGAAGTAAAAAAGGAAGTAGAAAAAGTAAAAAAAAAGGAAGTAAAAAAGTAAAAAAGTAAAAAAGTAAAAAAAAGGAAGTAGGGAAGTAAAAAAGGAAGTAAAAACGTAAAAAAAAGGAAGTAAAAAAGGAAGTAGGGAAGTAAAAAAGGAAGTAAAAAAGTAAAAAAAAGGAAGTAGGGAAGTAAGAAAGGAAGTAAAAAAGTTAAAAAAAGGAAGTAAAAAAGGAAGTAGAAAAGTAAAAAAAAGGAAGTAGGGAAGTAAAAAAGGAAGTAAAAAAGTAAAAAAAAGGAAGTAAAAAAGGAAGTAGGGAAGTAAAAAAGGAAGTAAAAAAGTAAAAAAAAGGAAGTAGGGAAGTAAAAAAGGAAGTAAAAAAAGTAAAAAAAAAAGGAAGTAAAAAAGGAAGTAGAAAAAGTAAAAAAAAAGGAAGTAAAAAAGTAAAAAAGTAAAAAAGTAAAAAAAAGGAAGTAGGGAAGTAAAAAAGGAAGTAAAAACGTAAAAAAAAGGAAGTAAAAAAGGAAGTAGGGAAGTAAAAAATGAAGTAAAAAAGTAAAAAAAAGGAAGTAAAAAAGGAAGTAGGGAAGTAAAAAAGGAAGTAAAAAAGTAAAAAAAAGGAAGTAAAAAAGGAAGTAGGGAAGTAAAAAAGGAAGTAAAAAAGTAAAAAAAAGGAAGTAGGGAAGTAAAAAAGGAAGTAAAAAAGTAAAAAAAAAGGAAGTAGGGAAGTAAAAAAGTAAAAAAAAGGAAGTAGGGAAGTAAAAAAGTAAAAAAAGGAAGTAAAATAGGAAGTAGGGAAGTAAAAAAGTAAAAAAGTAAAAAAAGGAAGTAGGGAAGTAAAAAAGTAAAAAAGGAAGTAGGGAAGTAAAAAAGTAAAAAAGGAAGTAGAAAAAGTAAAAAAGGAAGTAGGGAAGTAAAAAAGTAAAAAAGGAAGTAGAAAAGTAAAAAAAAAGGAAGTAGGGAAGTAAAAAAGTAAAAAAAAGGAAGTAGGGAAGTAAAAAAGTAAAAAAGTTAAAAAAAAAGGAAGTAGGGAAGTAAAAAAGTAAAAAAGTAAAAAAAAAGGAAGTAGGGAAGTAAAAAAGTAAAAAAGTAAGTAAAAAAGTAAAAAAAAGGAAGTAGGGAAGTAAAAAAGTAAAAAAGGAAGTAGAAAAAGATACAATGATTTAAGATATGATAAATATTAAAGTCTTGAGGTAAATTTACTACTGAATCTGACTGAAACTAATTATCATGTTCAGCTTTCATTCAATAGGTTTCCTCATTCAGTCGATTCTTTGTTTAATCTATAAAATCAGAAGGAGATGAGATATCATGAGATGAGATGTGATAGTCATGACTCGGCTCTGATACGAGCATCAGATGTGACGAGACAGGAGACCGGGAAGTCTGACGGGAAGTAAAAAAAAGTAAAAAAGGAAGTAGAGTAGTAATAAAATCAGAAGGAGATGAGATATCATGAGATGAGATGAGATGAGATGTGATAGTAGGAAGTAGGGAAGGAAGTAGGGAAGTAAAAAAGGAAGTAAAAAAGTAAAAAAAGGAAGTAGGGAAGTAAAAAAGTAAAAAAAAAGGAAGTAGTAGTAAAAGTAGTAAAAAAGTAAAAAAGGAAGTAAAAAAGTAAAAAAAAAGGAAGTAGGGAAGTAAAAAAGGAAGTAAAAAAGTAAAAAAAAGGAAGTAAAAAAGGAAGTAGGGAAGTAAAAAAGGAAGTAAAAAAGTAAAAAAAGGGAAGTAGGGAAGTAAAAAAGGAAGTAAAAAAGTAAAAAAAAAAGGAAGTAAAAAAGGAAGTAGAAAAAGTTAAAAAAAAGGAAGTAGGGAAGTAAAAAAGTAAAAAAAAGGAAGTAGGGAAGTAAAAAAGGAAGTAAAAAAGTAAAAAAAGGAAGTAAAAAAGGAAGTAGGGAAGTAAAAAAGTAAAAAAGGAAGTAGAAAAAGTAAAAAAAGGAAGTAGGGAAGTAAAAAAGTAAAAAAAAGGAAGTAGTAGTAAAAGTAGTAAAAAAGTAAAAAAGGAAGTAAAAAAGTAAAAAAAAGGAAGTAGGGAAGTAAAAAAGGAAGTAAAAAAGTAAAAAAAAGGAAGTAAAAAAGGAAGTAGGGAAGTAAAAAAGGAAGTAAAAAAGTAAAAAAAAGGAAGTAGGGAAGTAAAAAAGGAAGTAAAAAAAGTAAAAAAAAAAGGAAGTAAAAAAGGAAGTAGAAAAAGTAAAAAAAAAGGAAGTAAAAAAGTAAAAAAGTAAAAAAGTAAAAAAAAGGAAGTAGGGAAGTAAAAAAGGAAGTAAAAAAGTAAAAAAAGGAAGTAAAAAAGGAAGTAGGGAAGTAAAAAAGTAAAAAAGGAAGTAGAAAAAGTAAAAAAAAATGAAGTAGGGAAGTAAAAAAGTTAAAAAAAGGAAGTAGGGAAGTAAAAAAGGAAGTAGGGAAGTAAAAAAGGAAGTAAAAAAGTAAAAAAAAGGAAGTAAAAAAGGAAGTAGGGAAGTAAAAAAGTAAAAAAGTAAAAAAAGGAAGTAGGGAAGTAAAAAAGTAAAAAAGGAAGTAGGGAAGTAAAAAAGTAAAAAAAAGGAAGTAGGGAAGTAAAAAAGTAAAAAAAAGGAAGTAGGGAAGTAAAAAAGTAAAAAAAAAGGAAGTAGGGAAGTAAAAAAGTAAAAAAGGAAGTAAAAAAGGAAGCAAAAAAGGAAGTAATAAAGGAAGTAAGGAAGTAAAAAAGGAAGGGAAGTAAAAAGAAGTAAAAAAGGAAGTAAAAAAGGAAGGGAAGTAAAAAGAAGTAAAAAAGGAACTAAAAAGGAAGTAAAAAAGTAAAACAGGAAGGGAAGTAAAAAAATTCATGAATGAATGAAAAAGAAAGGGAAGTAAAAAGGAAGTAAAAAAGGAAGCAAAAAAGGAAGGGAAGGAAAAAGAAGTAAAAAAGGAACTAAAAAGGAAGTAAAAAAGTAAAACAGGAAGGGAAGGAAGGGAAGTAAAAAAAAGGAAGTAAAAAAAGTAAAAAGGGAAATAAGAAAGTAAAAAATAAGGAAGGAAGGAAGTAAAGATTGAAGTAAGGTAGTAAAAAAGAAAGGGAAGTAAAAAGAAGTAAAAAAGGAAGTAAAAAAGGAAGCAAAAAAGGAAGTAAGGAAGTAAAAAAGGAAGTAAGGAAGTAAAAAAGGAAGTAAAAAAGGAAGTAAAAAAGGAAGGGAAGTAAAAAGAAGTAAAAAAGGAACTAAAAAGGAAGTAAAAAAGTAAAACAGGACGGGAAGTAAAATAAGGAAGTAAAAAAGGAAGCAAAAAAGGAAGTAATAAAGGAAGTAAAAAAGGAAGCAAAAAAGGAAGTAATAAAGGAAGTAAGGAAGTAAAAAAGGAAGTAAGTAAAAAAGGAAGTAAAAAAGGAAGGGAAGTAAAAAAAAGGACGTAAGGAAGTAAAAAAAGTAAAAAGGGAAATAAGAAAGTAAAAAATAAGGAAGGAAGGAAGTAAAGATTGAAGTAAGGTAGTAAAAAAGGAAGGGAAGTAGAAAGAAGTAAAAAAGGAAGTAAAAAAGGAAGCAAAAAAGGAAGTAATAAAGGAAGTAAGGAAGTAAAAAAGGAAGTAAGTAAAAAAGGAAGTAAAAAAGGAAGGGAAGTAAAAAGAAGTAAAAAAGGAACTAAAAAGGAAGTAAAAAAGTAAAACAGGAAGGGAAGTAAAAAAAATCATGAATTCATTCATGAATGAATGAAAAAGAAAGGGAAGTAAAAAGGAAGCAAAAAAGGAAGCAAAAAAGGAAGTAATAAAGGAAGTAAGGAAGTAAAAAAAGTAAAAAGGGAAATAAGAAAGTAAAAAATAAGGAAGGAAGGAAGTAAAAAAGGAAGTAAGTAAAAAAGGAAGTAAAAAAGGAAGGGAAGTAAAAAAATAAGTAAAAAATAAGTAAAAAATGAAAAAGAAAGGGAAATAAAAAGAAGTAAAAAAGGAACTAAAAAGGAAGTAAAAAAGTAAAACAGGAAGGGAAGTAAAAAAAGGAAGTAAGGAAGTAAAAAAGGAAGTAAAAAAGGAAGTAAAACAGGAAGGGAAGTAAAAAAAAAGGAAGTAAGGTAGTAAAAAAAGTAAAAAGGGAAATAAGGAAGTAAAAAATAAGGAAGGAAGGAAGTAAAGATTGAAGTAAGGTAGTAAAAAAGGAAGGGAAGTAAAAAGAAGTAAAAAAGGAAGTAAAAAAGGAAGGGAAGTAAAAAGAAGTAAAAAAGGAACTAAAAAGGAAGTAAAAAAGTAAAACAGGAAGGGAAGTAAAAAAATTCATGAATTCATTCATGAATGAATGAAAAAGAAAGGGAAGTAAAAAGGAAGTAAAAAAGGAAGCAAAAAAGGAAGTAAGGAAGTAAAAAAGGAAGTAAAAAAGGAAGGGAAGTAAAAAGAAGTAAAAAAGGAACTAAAAAGGAAGTAAAAAAGTAAAACAGGAAGGGAAGTAAAAAAATTCATGAATTCATTCATGAATGAATGAAAAAGAAAGGGAAGTAAAAAGGAAGTAAAAAAGGAAGCAAAAAAGGAAGTAAGGAAGTAAAAAAGGAAGTAAAAAAGGAAGGGAAGTAAAAAGAAGTAAAAAAGGAACTAAAAAGGAAGTAAAAAAAGAAGGGAAGTAAAAAAAGGAAGTAAGGAAGTAAAAAAGGAAGTAAAAAAGGAAGGGAAGTAAAAAAAAGGAAGTAAGGAAGTAAAAAAAGTAAAAAGGGAAATAAGAGGGAAAGGGAAATAAGAAAGTAAAAAATAAGGATGGAAGGAAGTAAAAAAGGAAGTAAAAAAGGAAGGGAAGTAAAAAAATATGTAAAAAATAAGTAAAAAATGAAAAAGAAAGGGAAATAAAAATAAGTAAAAAAGGAACTAAAAAGGAAGTAAAAAAGTAAAACAGGAAGGGAAGTAAAAAAAGGAAGTAAGGAAGTAAAAAAGGAAGTAAAAAAGGAAGGGAAGTAAAAAAATAAGTAAAAAATAAGTAAAAAATGAAAAAGAAAGGGAAGTAAAAAGAAGTAAAAAAGGAAGTAAAAAGGAAGTAAAAAAGTAAAACTGGAAGGGAAGTAAAAAAAGGAAGTAAGGAAGTAAAAAAGGAAGTAAGGAAGTAAAAAAGTAAAAAATAAGGAAGTAAAAAGGGAAGTAAAACAGTAAAAAAATGAAGTAAGGAAGTAAAAAAGGAAGGGGAGTAAAAAAGGAATTAAAGTAAAAAAGGATGTAAGGAAATAAAAAAAGTAAAAAGGGAAATAAGAAAGTAAAAAATAAGGAAGGAAGGAAGTAAAAAAGTAAAATTATACTTTTTCAAAAGTAATCTGATTACTTGTAATCAAACAAATGAAAAAGAAAGGGAAGTAAAAAAGGAAGGGAAGTAAAAAGAAGTAAAAAAGGAACTAAAAAGGAAGTAAAAAAGTAAAACAGGAAGGGAAGTAAAAAAAGGAAGTAAGGAAGTAAAAAAGGAAGTAAGGAAGTAAAAAAGTAAAAAATAAGGAAGTAAAAAGGGAAGTAAAACAGTAAAAAATGAAGTAAGGAAGTAAAAAAAGTAAAAAGGGAAATAAGAAAGTAAAAAATAAGGAAGGAAGGAAGTAAAAAAGGAAGTAAGGAAGTAAAAAAGTAAAATTATACTTTTTCAAAAGTAATCTGATTACTTGTAATTAGACTTGTAATCAGATTACTAACCATTCGCCTTTATTATTGCTTTCTAACAAAGATTGAAGTTGTTTGTGGATATTTTGTCTGATATATTTTTTGATATGTCTGTTTCTTACTGCACTCTTACTGCAGTGGAGCAAGAGCGTGACCTCCTGCAGCCTCGTCCATACTGGAAGGAGTTTCGTTTCGACCTGACTCCTCTCCCTCAGGGTGAGACGGTGACGGCAGCAGAGTTTCGTATCTATAAGACCCTGACGATGGGCCAGAGGGCCAATCGCACGCTGCACATCTCCGTCTACGAGATCCAACGAGACAACAGGCACAGGTTCATTAGTTCAGTTGTTTACTCTGATGCTATTTTTAGTTTTCTGTGCTTTTCTTTATTGTAAAGGAAACAAAGCAGACTGCATCTGTTTTCTTTCTTATTTTAACTCTATAAACAGTGCATATTCTTGTTTTACTTTTAAGCTGTGCCCACACACTCATCTGTATCTACAAATTCAAAGGTTCAGAAACTATAAACTAACTCACAGAAAAGCTGCAAAACTATTTGACAAGCAAAACTCAAAATTTTCCCCATTTCTTTCTTCCATAAGGGAAAATTTAAGGAGTTACTTTAACCCTCCTGTCGTCCTCCCGGGTCAAATTGACCCCATTTCTTTTGGCTGTTCCTTCTTCCCTTCCTCCCTCTTTCTTTATTTTTTCCATTGTTCTTCCCCTCTTCCCTCTGTCTTGGCTCCCTCCTCCTTCCATACTTCTTTCCCCACTTCCTTCCATCCTTCCTTGCTTCCTTCCTCTTTTCCTGCCTCCCTCCTAACTCCTTTCCTTCCAAACTCCCTCCCTCCCTCCGTTATCTCCTTACTTCCTTCCTCTTTTCCTCCCTCCTTCCTTCCTTCCTTCCTTCCTTCCTTCCTTCCTCCTGTCCTTCCTTGACACGAGGACAACAGGAGGGTTAATATAATGACTGTTAGCTTAGCCTGGAAACAAATAGCCTGTCTAAAGGAAACAACACTTACCAGCAGTAAGCTCACTACTATAATTAAGGAAGTCATTACTCCCAGCCAGGAAATAGTCAGTACAAAAGTACAAAATCACAAATGCACTCCAGGTTTTGTACAGATAAAAACAAGAGTACACGAGATATAACATGCTAACGAGTTAACGAGCTATAACATGCTAACGAGCTATCGAGATATAACATGCTAACGAGTTAACGAGATATAACATGCTAACGAGATATAACAAGCTAATTGGTGAGCTTTAGAGATGCTGGTAGATGGATAGTTTGTTATCTTAAGACAGAACTAGTTTGTCTGTTTCGTTTTGTTTTACTATACAGTGCGAAGGCCCTATTGTATCTGTAGAAATTATTATTCGTCTCACAAAACGAACGCCTTTTTGACAGCCTAAACGTGCCCCAAAACTCATGAAAATTTGCACGTACATCAGACCCGGCGAAAAATTTGATATTTTATGGTCCGCCAAAATGGCCGTCGCAAAATGGCTCAATAGCGCCCCCTATTGAATATAAAAGTGTGAGAGATTGACGTACATGAACGAAACTTGGTATGTATATGTATCATGTCCAGACGCATGAAAAAGTCACTGGGGCCCATGACGTCACTCCAACAGGAAGTCGGCCATTTTGAAAAATATGTGCGATTTTGGCGTTTTCCACACCTCGTACTTTAACGAACTTGTCCTAGGGATTTAATCCGACCGACTTCAAATTCACTCAGAAACATCTTGAGACATTGGAGATGAAAAGTTATCAAAAACTTTCTGATTAGGGATTAGGCCGTGTAGTTTGGCCGTGGCGGCGCTGACAATTTCCTTCGCCATTCGATCCTTCGCCATTAAACAGGAAGTCCTTATAACTCCTACAGACATCGTCCGATCTACACCAAATTAATCACGCATGTAGAGGGTCCCGCCCTGAACACGTCTATGCATCAATACTGTGTCAGCTCCATAGCGCCACCTACTGGATACAATAGCGCCCCCTTGAAAATTGAAAAAAAATTGAGCCCCTCAAGTCAGATTGACATAGACAAACGAAATTTGGTACACATATGTATCGTGTAAAGACGCACCAAAAAGTCTCTTGGACCCATGACGTCACTCCAACAGGAAGTCGGCCATTTTGAAAAATATGTGCGATTTTGGCGTTTTCCACGCCACGTACTTTAACGAACTTGTCCTAGGGATTTAATCCGACCGACTTCAAATTCACTCAGAAACATCTTGAGACATTGGAGATGAAAAGTTATCAAAAACTTTCTGATTAGGGATTTGGTTTCTTCGTGGTGATGTGAGGAATTTTGACATTTCACCATTAAACAGGAACTGCTGGCCAAATGTGGGTACTGCACCCCGTAGACGATTAATAAAATTGAGCCCCTCCCTCCAGATTGACATAGATGAACAAAATTTGGTACACTGATTTATCATCTAAAGACGCACAAAAAAGTCTACGGGGCCCATGACGTCACTCCAACAGGAAGTCGGCCATTTTGAAAAATATGTGTGATTTTGGCGTTTTCCACGCATTGTACTTTAACGAACTTGTCCTGGGGATTTAATCCGACCGACTTCAAATTCACTCAGAAACATCTTGAGACATTGGAGATGAAAAGTTATCAAAAACTTTCTAATTAGGGATTCGGTTTGGCCGTGGCGGCGCCGACAATTTCCTTCGCCATTAAACAGGAAGTCCTTATAACTCCTACAGACATTGTCCGATCTACACCAAATTAATCACGCATGTAGATGGTCCCACCCTGCACACGTATATGCATCAATACTGTGACAGCTCCATAGCGCCACCTACTGGATACAATAGTACCCCCTTGAAAATTGAAAAAAAATTGAGCCCCTCAAGTCAGATTGACATAGACAAACGAAATTTGGTACACATATGTATCTTGTAAAGACGCACCAAAAAGTCTCTTGGACCCATGATGTCACTCCAACAGGAAGTCGGCCATTTTGAAAAATAAGTGTGATTTTGGTGTTTTCCACGCCTCGTACTTTAACAAACTCGTCCTAGGGATTTAATCCGACCGACTTCAAATTCACTCAGAAACATCATGACACATTGGAGATGAAAAGTTATCAAAATCTTTCTGATTAGGGATTTAGTTTCTTCGTGGCGATGTGAGGAATTTTGACGTTTTGCCATTAAACAGGAACAGCTGGCCAAATGGGGGTACTGCACCCCGTAGAAGATTAAGGAAATTGAGCCCGTCCCTCCAGATTGACATAGATGAACAAAACTTGGTATATATATGTATCACTTAAAGAGGCACAAAAAAGTCTCTTAGACCTATACCCTCACTCCAACAGGAAGTTGGCCATTTTGAAGTGAATTTGCAATTTTGGCACGGTTTGATTAGAATTTTCACACCACGTACTTTAATGAATTCCTCCTAATCCGAAACGTGCCCGAAAAGTCACCAAAATTTGCAATCATGTTCGACCCGGCGAAAAATTTGATATTTTAAGGATCACGAAAATGGGGGAGAAAAAATGGCTCAATAGCGCCCCCTAGAAAATTTAAAAAAGCGAGCCCCACCACTGAGATTGTCGTAGACAAACGATATTCGGTACAAATATGTATTGTGTAAAGACACACAAAAAAGTCTCTTGGACCCATATGCTCACAAGGCAAAATGGCTCAATAGCGCCCCCTAGATAATTAAAAAATTCAGCCCCTCCCTCCAGATTGACCTAGAAAAACGAAATTCGGTACACATATGTATCCTGTAAAGACGCACAAAAAAGTCTCTTGGACCCATACCCTCACTCCAACAGGAAGTCGGCCATTTTGTGTCGAATCTGCGTTTTTGGCGCCATTTTGGCGTTTTCTACGCATCGCATTTGAGTGAACTCTTCCTAGAGATTTAATCTGACCGACTTCAAATTCACTCAGAAACATCTTGACACATTGGAGATGAAAAGTTATCAAAAACTTTCTGATTAGGGATTTAGTTTCTTCGTGGCGATGTGAGGAATTTTGACGTTTCGCCATTAAACAGGAACTGCTGGCCAAATGGGGGTACTGCACCCCATACAATATTAAGGAAATTGAGCCCCTCACTCCAGATTGACATAGATGAACAGAACTTGGTATATATATGTATCATGTAAAGAGGTACAAAAAAGTCTCTTGGACCCATATCCTCACTACACAAAATGGCTCAATAGCGCCCCCTAGAAAATTAAAAAAATTGAGCCCCTCGAATCAGATTGACATAGACAAACGAAATTCGGTACACATATGTATCATGTAAAGACGCACAAAAAAGTCTCTTGGACCCATATGCTCATGTGAGGAATTTCGACGTTTCGCCATTAAACAGGAACTGCTGGCCAAATGGGGGTACTGCACCCCATAGAAGATTAATAAAATTGAGCCCCTCCCTCCAGATTGACGTAGATGAACAAAACTTGGTATATATATGTATCATGTAAAGAGGTACAAAAAAGTTTCTTGGACCCATATCCTCACTCCAACAGGAAGTCGGCCATTTTGAAGTGAATTTGCAATTTTGGCGCTGCTTGTCTCCATTTGACTCAGAAGATGCGTCACAGCAAGTCTCGCTCATTAGTGGCGGGGCGGGGGAGCTTGGGCCCGATCATCGCTGCTTGCAGCTTTAATTATTATTATTATTGTCCTACTGGATACAATAGTGCCCCCTTGAAAATTGAAAAAAAAATTGAGCCTCTCAAGTCAGATTGACATAGACAAACGAAATTCGGTACACATATGTATCTTGTAAAGATGCACAAAAAAGTCTCTTGGACCCATGACGTCACTCCAACAGGAAGTCGGCCATTTTGAAAAATGTGTGCAGAGGATTCATCAAATTGAGCCCCTCCCTCCAGATTGACGTAGATGAACAAAATTTGCTACACTTATGTATCATCTAAAGACCCACAAAAAAGTCTGTTGGACCCACACGCTCACTCCAACAGGAAGTTGGCCATTTTGAAGTGAATTTGTCATTTTGGCACGGTTTGATACAATTTTCACACCACATACTTAAATGAATTCCTCCTGATCCGACCGACTTCATATTGAATGTGTCATCTCAATACCTGGAAGATGCGTCGAGGCAAGTCTCGCTCAGTTGTGGCTTGGCGGGGGAGCTTGGGCCCGGTCATCGCAGCTTGCAGCTTTAATTATACATTATTATTATTACATCCTCCTCGGCCAATACTATCCAGCTGCAGCCCCGGAGCAGAAGCCCCTGACGTGACAAAGTTCATTGGAGTGGAAGTTCATCGCTGCTCCGAGCGAAAACAAAAATAAAACCCTAAAAAACTCCACATACGTCGTTTACACATAATTCTATGAACTTTGTTGCAATTACATGTTCATCGTATCAGTATAACTGACTCCACAAGTTTATGGCTACTGTAAGACTCAGAAGTTAGTTAGTAGCCTACACTAATCAAGTTATAATGTTAACATTTCACTGATTTAACTTTAATATCAACATTAGAAAATTCCAGGGAAATTTTGAGTGCCACGGGGCTACTACCGGGATGAGTACACGATTTATTTCCAGTGTTCAAAAGTCACCCTGATCATATAACACTAAGTAACTTTTACTGTGGCAGTATTAAGTACGTCTTACTGGTCAGTATCAAGTGTAACTGTAGATGTAAGCAGAGAGTAGCACACAGAGCAATATATATATGGGACAGTAATCAGATTACTGATCTGAATCGGATTACTTGTAAACTGATTACTTTTACGAAAGTAATCTAATTTCTTGTAATCTGATTACTTTTTCAAAAGTAATCTGATTACTTGAAATCTTATTACTTTTCAAAAGTAATCTGATTACTTGTAATCTGATAAAAAGTAAAAAAGGAAGTAAGGAAGTAAAAAAGTAAAAAAGGAAGTAAGGAAGTAAAAAAGTAAAAAAGGAAGTAAGGAAGTAAAAAAGTAAAAAGGAAGGAAGGGAAGGGAAAAAAGAATGTAAAAAAGGAAGTGAGGAGAGAAGTAAAAAAGTAAAAAAGGAAGTAAAAAGGAAGTAAAAAAGGAAATTTACTAATACTTTAGGAATTTTTTTACTTCCTTACTTCCTTTTTACTTTTTTTACTTCCTTCCTTTTTTACCTCCCTTCGTTTTTTCCTTATTTATTTCTTACTTTTTTACTTCCTTTTTTACTTTTTTTTTTAACTTCCCTTCCTTTTTTACCTCCTTACTTTAATCCTTTTTTAAAACTTCCTTTCTTCCTTTCTTTCTTTTTACTTCCTTTTTTACTTCCTTTTTTACTTCCTTTTTTACTTCCTTTTTTACTTCCTTTTTTACTTCCTTTTTTACTTCCTTTTTTAATACCCCTTGAAAAATGTGTTTTTTTGCTTTAACCTTATTTGGATGTTTGAGCTCGCAGGCTGTTTACACACATTCAATCTGCTGGAGGGTGAAAGTGTTTAAGTCAGTCTAAGATGTGTTCATTACTTTTTCAAAAGTAACCTGATTACTAGTAATCTGATTACTTTTTCTAAAGTAATCAGATTACTCTCCCAATATATATTGCTCTGGTTGATTTTTTTTTTTTTTTTTTGGGGGGGGGGGCAAAATATACTTAAAAAAAAAAGAAAAAAGAAAAAAGAAAGTAAGAAAGTTATCAGATTACAAAAAAGTAACCTAATTACTTGTAATCTGATTACTTTTCTAGAAAAAAGCAAAGTAAGACAGTAATCTGATCACAAATAATCAGATTACTTTCTAATTACATCTAATTACAAGTAATCTTATTTAAAAAAGTAATCACATTACAAGTAATCAGATTACTTTTTCGAATGTAATCTGATTACTTGTAATGTGTAAAAATGTGTACTTGTAATGTGTAAAAAGGTATAAAAAGCCCCAAAATAAAAAAACAAAGTAAGAAAGTAATCAGATTACAAGTAAGATTACTTTTTCGATAGTAATCAGATTACTTTTCTGAAAGTAATCTAAGTACTTGTATTCTGATTACTTTTTCAAAAGTAACCTGATTACTAGTAATCTGATTACTTTTTCTAAAGTAATCAGATCAGTAATCTCATTACTTTTTCTAGAGTAATCAGATTACTCTCCCAATATATATTGCTCTGGTTGATATTTTTTTGGGGGGGCCCCCAAAATATACTTTTAAAAAAAAAGAAAAAAAGAAAGTAATCAGATTACAAGTAATCAGATTACCTTTTCTGAAAGTAATCTGATTACTTTAGAAAAAGTAATCAGATTTACTCTCCCAATATATATTGCTCTGGTTGATTTTTTTTTTTTTTTGGGAGGGGAGGGCAAAATATACTTTAAAAAAAAAGAAAAAAGAATGTAATCAGATTACAAGTAATCGGATTGCTTTTCAAAAGTAATCTAATTACTTGTAATCCGATTACTTTTCTGAAAGTAATCTAAGTACTTGTAATCTGATTACTTTTTCAAAAGTAACCTGATTACTAGTAATCTGATTACTTTTTCTAAAATAATCAGATTACACTCCCAATATATATTGCTCTGGTTGATTTTTTTTTTCTTTGGGGGGGGGGGGGGCAAAATATACTTTAAAAAAAAAAAAGAAAAAAGAAAGTAAGAAAGTAATTTCAAGTAATCGGATTGCTTTTCAAAAGTAATCTAATTACTTGTAATCCGATTACTTTTCTGAAAGTAATCTAAGTACTTGTAATCTGATTACTTTTTCAAAAGTAATCTAATTAAAAAATAAGGAAGGAAGGAAGTAAAAAAGGAAGGGAAGTAAAAAAATAAGTAAAAAATAAGTAAAAAATGAAAAAGAAAGGGAAATAAAAAGAAGTAAAAAAGGAACTAAAAAGGAAGTAAAAAAGTAAAACAGGAAGGGAAGTAAAAAAAGGAAGTAAGGAAGTAAAAAAGGAAGTAAAAAAGGAAGTAAAACAGGAAGGGAAGTAAAAAAAAAGGAAGTAAGGTAGTAAAAAAAGTAAAAAGGGAAATAAGGAAGTAAAAAATAAGGAAGGAAGGAAGTAAAGATTGAAGTAAGGTAGTAAAAAAGGAAGGGAAGTAAAAAGAAGTAAAAAAGGAAGTAAAAAAGGAAGGGAAGTAAAAAGAAGTAAAAAAGGAACTAAAAAGGAAGTAAAAAAGTAAAACAGGAAGGGAAGTAAAAAAATTCATGAATGAATGAAAAAGAAAGGGAAGTAAAAAGGAAGTAAAAAAGGAAGCAAAAAAGGAAGGGAAGTAAAAAGAAGTAAAAAAGGAACTAAAAAGGAAGTAAAAAAGTAAAATAGGAAGGGAAGGAAGGGAAGTAAGGAAGTAAAAAAAGTAAAAAGGGAAATAAGAAAGTAAAAAATAAGGAAGGAAGGAAGTAAAGATTGAAGTAAGGTAGTAAAAAAGGAAGGGAAGTAAAAAGAAGTAAAAAAGGAAGTAAAAAAGGAAGCAAAAAAGGAAGTAAGGAAGTAAAAAAAGAAGTAAGTAAAAAAGGAAGTAAAAAAGGAAGGGAAGTAAAAAGAAGTAAAAAAGGAACTAAAAAGGAAGTAAAAAAGTAAAACAGGAAGGGAAGTAAAAAAATTCATGAATTCATTCATGAATGAATGAAAAAGAAAGGGAAGTAAAAAGGAAGTAAAAAAGGAAGCAAAAAAGGAAGTAATAAAGGAAGTAAGGAAGTAAAAAAAGTAAAAAGGGAAATAAGAAAGTAAAAAATAAGGAAGGAAGGAAGTAAAAAAGGAAGTAAGTAAAAAAGGAAGTAAAAAGGAAGGGAAGTAAAAAAATAAGTAAAAAATAAGTAAAAAATGAAAAAGAAAGGGAAATAAAAAGAAGTAAAAAAGGAACTAAAAAGGAAGTAAAAAGTAAAACAGGAAGGGAAGTAAAAAAAGGAAGTAAGGAAGTAAAAAAGGAAGTAAAAAAGGAAGTAAAACAGGAAGGGAAGTAAAAAAAGGAAGTAAGGAAGTAAAAAAGGAAGTAAAAAAGGAAGGGAAGTAAAAAGAAGTAAAAAGGAACTAAAAAGGAAGTAAAAAAGTAAAACAGGACGGGAAGTAAAATAAGGAAGTAAAAAAGGAAGCAAAACAGGAAGTAATAAAGGAAGTAAAAAAGGAAGCAAAAAAGGAAGTAATAAAGGAAGTAAGGAAGTAAAAAAGGAAGTAAGTAAAAAAGGAAGTAAAAAAGGAAGTAAAAAAGGAAGGGAAGTAAAAAGAAGTAAAAAAAGAACTAAAAAGGAAGTAAAAAAGTAAAACAGGAAGGGAAGTAAAAAAATTCATGAATGAATGAAAAAGAAAGGGAAGTAAAAAGGAAGTAAAAAAGGAAGCAAAAAAGGAAGTAATAAAGGAAGTATGGAAGTAAAAAAGGAAGGGAAGTAAAAAAATAAGTAAAAAATAAGTAAAAAAGGAAGTAAAAAAGGAAGGGAAGTAAAAAGAAGTAAAAAAGGAACTAAAAAGGAAGTAAAAAAGTAAAACAAAGTAAAAAAGGAACTAAAAAGGAAGTAAAAAAGTAAAACAGGAAGGGAAGTAAAAAAAGGAAGTAAGGAAGTAAAAAAGGAAGTAAAAAAGGAAGTAAAACAGGAAGGGAAGTAAAAAAAAGGAAGTAAGGAAGTAAAAAAAGTAAAAAGGGAAATAAGAAAGTAAAAAATAAGGAAGGAAGGAATTAAAGATTGAAGTAAGGTAGTAAAAAAGGAAGGGAAGTAAAAAGAAGTAAAAAAGGAAGTAAAAAAGGAAGCAAAAAAGGAAGTAAGGAAGTAAAAAAGGAAGTAAGTAAAAAAGGAAGTAATAAAGGAAGTAAGGAAGTAAAAAAGGAAGGGAAGTAAAAAAATAAGTAAAAAATAAGTAAAAAATAAGTAAAAAAGGAAGTAAAAAAGGAAGGGAAGTAAAAAAGGGAAGTAAGGAAGTAAAAAAGGAAGTAAAAAAGGAAGGGAAGTAAAAAGAAGTAAAAAAGGAACTAAAAAGGAAGTAAAAAAGTAAAACAGGACGGGAAGTAAAATAAGGAAGTAAAAAAGGAAGAAAAAAGGAAGTAATAAAGGAAGTAAAAAAGGAAGCAAAAAAGGAAGTAATAAAGGAAGTAAGGAAGTAAAAAAGGAAGTAAGTAAAAAAGGAAGTAAAAAAGGAAGGGAAGTAAAAAGAAGTAAAAAAGGAACTAAAAAGGAAGTAAAAAAGTAAAACAGGAAGGGAAGTAAAAAAATTCATGAATGAATGAAAAAGAAAGGGAAGTAAAAAGGAAGTAAAAAAGGAAGCAAAAAAGGAAGGGAAGTAAAAAGAAGTAAAAAAGGAACTAAAAAGGAAGTAAAAATGTAAAACAGGAAGGGAAGGAAGGGAAGTAAAAAAAAGGAAGTAAGGAAGTAAAAAAAGTAAAAAGGGAAATAAGAAAGTAAAAAATAAGGAAGGAAGGAAGTAAAGATTGAAGTAAGGTAGTAAAAAAGGAAGGGAAGTAAAAAGAAGTAAAAAAGGAAGTAAAAAAGGAAGCAAAAAAGGAAGTAAGGAAGTAAAAAAGGAAGTAAGTAAAAAAGGAAGTAAAAAAGGAAGGGAAGTAAAAAGAAGTAAAAAAGGAACTAAAAAGGAAGTAAAAAAGTAAAACAGGAAGGGAAGTAAAAAAATTCATGAATTCATTCATGAATGAATGAAAAAGAAAGGGAAGTAAAAAGGAAGTAAAAAAGGAAGCAAAAAAGGAAGTAATAAAGGAAGTAAGGAAGTAAAAAAGGAAGGGAAGTAAAAAAATAAGTAAAAAATAAGTAAAAAAGGAAGTAAAAAAGGAAGGGAAGTAAAAAAAGGAAGTAAGGAAGTAAAAAAGGAAGTAAGTAAAAAAGGAAGTAAAAAAGGAAGGGAAGTAAAAAGAAGTAAAAAAGGAACTAAAAAGGAAGTAAAAAAGTAAAACAGGAAGGGAAGTAAAAAAATTCATGAATGAATGAAAAAGAAAGGGAAGTAAAAAGGAAGTAAAAAAGGAAGCATCTCCCGATGACGGCCTTTTTGCCCCCCTGAACGTGCCCCGAAACTCACCAAAGTTTGCACGCAAGCCAGACCCGGCGAAAATTTCGATATTTTATGGTTTGCACAAATGGGCGTGCCAAAATGGCTCTCTAGCGCCCCCTACAAAATCAATAAAAGCGAGCCCCTCATGACAGATTGACATAGAGAAACGAAAATTGGTACACATGTTCAACATGTCAAGACGCACCAAAAAGTCTCTTGGACACATACCCTAACACCAACAGGAAGTCGGCCATTTTGAATCAAAATATTGATTTTAATGCAAATTGTGGCATCATATTTGAACGCACTACTCCTACAGTTTTCTTCCCATCCACTTCAAATTCACACAGAGTCATCTTGAGACATTGGAGATGACAAGTTATCAAAAGCTTTTTCCCCCGTCATTCCTGGTTGCCGTGGTGACGCGGCGAATTTCGATCCTTCGCCATGAAAATTCAAACCCTCATAACTTGACTTCACATGGTCTGAGCTTTACCAAATTTCACATGCTTGTTCAGGGTCCTAGTCTGAACACATGTACAGTCTCATATTTAGTGACAGTCATAGCGCCACCTACTGGCAACAGGAAGTCACTTGCTTCATTCTTTCACTAATTACTCCCATAATCTTCATCCCATCCACTTCAAATTCACACAGGATCATCTTGAGACATTGGAGATGACAGGTTATCAAAAGCTTTTTCCCTCGTCATTCCTGGTTGCCGTGGTGACGCGACGAATTTCGATCCTTCGCCACTTCGTCACTTGCTTCATTCTTTCACTAATTACTCCCATAATCTTAAGTATTTCCACCTGAAATTAACTCAGCTGAGACATAAGACCTTGGTGATGCTACAGTCTGCAACTCATGACCCATCATCAAATACCGTTGCCATGACAACACATTCAACGCCATGAAAATACGATTACAGTTTTCAGGGGCAAAGGATGCCTCCACGGTAACGAAACTCAACACACACGTCTGGAGTGGGTTCATTAAACATCCTATATACTTCAAAGGGATGGGCGTGGCTAAATCGCTCAATAGCGCCCCCTTGAATATTTCAAAATTGAACCTCAGCCTTCCCGATTGACATAGAAGAATGAAACTCGCTAGGTTTATGTATCATCTCCAGACGCACAAAAACGCCATTTGGACCCATACCCAAAGTCCAACAGGAAGTCAGCCATCTTGGGAAAAATGCTCAATTTTGGTGCATTTTTTGGTCATTTCCAGGCCTCGTATTTGAACAAACTAGTCCTAGGGATTTCATCCCATCCTCTTCAAATTCACACACAATCATCTTGAGACATTGGAGATGAAAAGTTATCAAAATCTTTTTCTTCCGTCATTCCTGGTTGCCATGGTGACATGGCGAATTTCGATGTCTCGCCATGAAATTCCAAACCCTCATAACTTGACTCCACATGGTCTGAGCTTTTCCAAATTTCAGATGCTTGTTCAGGGTCCTGCTCTGAACACATGTACAGTCTCATATTTAGTGACAGTCATAGCGCCACCTACTGGCAACAGGAAGTCACTTGCTTCATTCTTTCACTAATTACTCTCATAATCTTAAGTATTTACACCTGAAATTGACTCAGCTAAGACATAACACCAGTTATCAAAAGCTTTTTTATGACTTCTTCCTGTTGGGCGTGGCTGTGCAGACAAATTCGATGCTTCGCCATTAGGCAGGAAGTCCTTATAACTCCTACAGACATTGTCCTGTCCACTCCAAATTCATCATGCATGTAGAGGGTCCCGCCCTGAACACATCTATGCATCAATACTGTGTCAAATACACAGCGCCACCTACTGGACACAGGAAGTCAGCCTCATATGACAAACATTATCCGATTCACATGAAATTTACAGGAAGTGTTCTCCACATCACACACTGCAACATAACATATAATTGGTGGGTGATCTCTAGCGCCACCTAGTGGACACATGCAATGTGACTTAGCCTCATCACACAGTGTTCATTACAAGCCCCGGTGCCAAGACTTCTACGTGCCTGCTGTGTCTGCCATGTGACTGCAGCATGCACCGACATGCGCGTACAAGGCGGTGCATGGGGCGCGAGGGCCCGTTCATCACTGCTTGCAGTTTTAATTATATATTATTTTATGACCTCCAGATAAATAAGATGTATCTTTATTGATCCCACTTGTGAGAAATTCAAATTAACACAGCAGTACAGTAGAAAAAAAGGAGCACTGAATGTTTGATTGTTTTATTTTCTTTGTTTGGTTTTTCTATTTTTTTCTTCTTCTCTACATTGATTTTATTGATTGTGTTTTCATTTATTCTGTATGGTTTTATTGTTTAAATGTGTCTTTGACTCTGTAAAGAGTCTTTGAGTATTGATAAAAGCGCTCTATAAAATAAATGTATTATCATTAGCCTATTATTATTTATTGATCCCCCCTGGGTGAAATTCAAATTGACACAGCAGTACAGTGGAAAAAAAGTAGCAGCGAAAGGGTGAAAATAATAATAATCATAATAATCATAATAATTATAATTTTATTTATAGAGCACCTTTCATACAAGGCATGTACTGTAGCTGAAGAATGCTGTGCTTCCCATTTTTCTTATTTGGTTTGGATGATCTGAGATCACATGAGGGATTATAGTGAATCAAATCAAATAAAAAATAGAAATAAAATACTATGTAGATCTAAAACAAACTGTCCAGGTTCATGTCAGTAGCCAGCAAAATTGTTCAGTCTTTTTTAATGGGAGTGGGAAGTTCTTTTGGTGTTTCACATGTGCTGAGCTGCAAATGATTATTTTCATTGTCCATTAAAAAAACGTTCAGATATCTGTACATTTTAGAATAGAAAGCCTTTGATCATCATTCAGGATCTTAACCACATGACATGACATTATTAATTGGCTATTTAACCTTTGTGTCGTCCTCCCGGGTCAAATTGACCCCGTCTGTTTTGAGTGTTCATCCTTTCCTTCCTCCCTCCCTCCTTCTCTCTTTTCTCCCTTCCTTCCTCCATCCCCCTTCCTTCCTTCCTTTTGTCCTTCCTTATCCCCTCCGTCCTTCCTTCCCTCCTTCTTTCATCTGTCCTTCTTTCCTCTTTTCCTTTCTCCCTCCCTCCCTCCTTCCTTCCTTCTTCTTTCCTCTCTTCCATCTGTCCTTCCTTCCTCCCTCCCTCCCTCCTTCTCTCTTCCTTTCCTTCCTCCCTTTTCTCCCTTCCTTCTGTCCTTCCATATCCCCCCTCATTCTTTCCTCCCCTCCTTCCATCCTTCTTTCCTCTGTCCTTCCTCCCTTACTCCTTACTCCTTGACTCGAGGACAACAGGAGGGTTAAAAAATGTCAGATGTCTGCAAGTTGCTGCTTCTGCTGGTTCCACAACTAATATATTACTCTTGTCTAATCCCTTAACGACAGAACCAAAATAACCACATTTTCATCGCATTCATCTAATATAATAATATATCTTATATAATATAATATAATCTACTTTCAATATAATAAAACTATAATAAAAAACAAAAAACAGTAATGACACTTGACACAAGGTATTCTTGGAAAAAGGATGTTTATAAAAAAAAAGAAGAGGTTCCCATGAGACACAGAGAAAGCTGACAAGGATTCCCATTAAATTACATTAGATACAATATCTTCATAATGATACATTACAAGTCTGAAAGAGCATCGATGATTTATTAAAATCTCCAGAAAGTCGATCATTGGCTTGTTGGTTGATGCTGAAGAGGAGAGTTGAAACATTTATTGTGTGTTTGCACCAGTAAGAGATCTGCAGTGTTTGTTTGTGCGCTCCTGAACTTCTTTTTATTTCACTTATTGGTGTTTTTGCGTCTCTGAGCTGAACAATTAGAGCTGCAACAATTAGGTGATTCATTTATTAGTAGATTGGCAGAAAATTAATCATCTACTACTTTGTGATAATTGATTAATATTTTTGAGTCATATATCAAAATTGTCTGGATTCAGCTTCTGAAATGTGAGCTGTTTCTGGTTTCTTTAATCTTATGTGACATTAAAACTGAATATCTTTGAATTGTGGACAATTTTCTGCCATTTTTTTAAACCAAATGAGTCAAGAAAATAATCAATAGTGAAAATAATTATCAGTTTTGGGGCATACAAGCTCTGAATTCAGTTTTTTTTAAACATACAGTTATAAAATATGCAACGCAATATAAGATTTTAATGTGTATTCTGGCAGCTGTCCCATGACTTTAAATTCAAAATATGTATAAACTACAAGACAACAATAACAATGACAAAAATAAAAAGACAGAAACTAACAAACAAACAAAAAAAAGACCAGACTTCTTTTTTTATCTTACTATTCATGGCTTGTGGTGTAACGCAAAAAAACAAACTCAACACACTTCATATCTTAGGTGCGAAGCATAAAATAAATATTGTATGGCTCAAACAACAAAATAAATAATCTCCCATACATCACACACATATCAAGCAGCAGTAATACTGTACCTCCTGGTACCCGTTTTAATGGCTTGCCTTCTCCTTCCAGAAATAATAAGAGATCTTTCTGTGTGTGTGTTTTTTTTTAATAGTAGGCCTATACAACGAGGGAGGCAGCCCATGATGGCTTCCAGTTTCTATCCCTCTAATTATAATCTACAGCTATATTCTACACTAATGTCTCAGCTATGAAGATGTATGTGTAGCTTCACATGATGATTCTCTGCTTAAAGACTTCAATATTATACAGAGAAAAAAATATATGTGTGCTCCCATCTGTAAGATATCAGATAGATGTGTGTGTGTGTGTTGTCTGTGTGTGTGTCTGTGTGTGTGTGGGTGGTGTGTGTCTGTGTCTGTGTGGATGTCTGTGTGTGTCTGTCTGTGTGTGGTGTCTGTGTGTGTGTGTGTGTGTGTTGTGTCTGTGTGTGTGTGGTGTCTGTGTGTATGTCTGTGTGTGTGTGTGTGTGTATGTGTTGTGTGTGTGTGTGTGTATCCACGGCGACCAAAACTATGTCACACTGACTTTGTAGTGGGGCACAGTAGCAAATACAATGACGCTGCTATATTGTAAATGGCTGTTTCATTCTTATAATAATATTAATACTATTGTTAAAGTCTGCTGAAGTGAAACCAGTCACATTAGAAAAAATATGATGGACGACAACGACAACATCTACAACGACGACGACGGCAACAACAACTGGTCCCCTGAAAGCTCTCATGAATATTCAGCATTACAGATAATAAAGAAACTGCTTCTCACTCTCTCTCTGGTTTAAAGTTCACCACAAGGCCAAAAGTATGTGGATACTCAAAATTAAACCCACATGTTTTATATTATTTAACATGTTATTCATCTTTTTGGAGATGAATCTGCTACTATAAAAGCCTCCAACTCTTCTGGTTTCAGACTTTGGAGCAACATGAGCGTTATGTGTTGTGCAATAAAGCCCGACTTGACGTTCATCTTTAAAAATCTAGGTGGAGTTGGATGATTTATGGAGCTCCTAACAGGCTGAAACTATTAAAATAATATTTTTTATGGCTCTGGTAAAATACACAAGAGCATTGTCGTGTTGAAACAGGAGAGATTCTTCTCCAAGCTGTCGCCACAAAGTCGGGAGGAGACTATTATCTAATATGTTGCATGCTGATTTCCTCTTAGTTTGGACTAAAGCATCCAGATAAAATATAATAACACTAAGTTTGAGCCACAACTTGAGAAAAAAGGGTCAGTTTCACCAAATGTGCAACCTTAAAAATGCAAAACATGAGATAATTTCCTTTTCTGTTTAATTTGTCATATTTTACTAATTAAAACAAACTCAATATTTGTGATCCTGTAAGTAGAGATGCACCGATTCATCTTTTTCAGTTGCCATAGCGATACGTGGGCTTTGCATATCAGCTGATACCCGATACCATTGTTGAATTAATACACTGTACATCTCACTGTGTGGAAAAGAGTGAAGGCATCAGGCTTGACTTAAACATTACTTTCCTAACTTTGTAAAACAGGAAGTAACAAATTAACACACAGATATAATAAATGAACTGATTCTTATTCATTATTAGAAAATAATAAATAATTATGCACCGGCAGCAACTTTATAACATATAAAATATAGCAGCTGAAACTGAGAATAAACATAGAATTGAAGTAAACAGATCAGCCCCATTATCTGATACCTGATGTAGCTACTCAGTCGATATCAGGGCCGATATTTGATATTAATTTCAGATTGGTGATCGCTACCTGGAAGAATTACTCATTTATCTGCAGGTTGTGAGAAACAGCCATTTATGAAATGCATAAATGGACTGTACTTATAGTAATGTGCAATATAAACACAGAATACAGGAAATATGTACACAAAATGTAACATGAATTATTAAATATGATTATTAATTAAGGTTTAAGGGAGCCAGATTCCTACTATTGTTAAAGTGTAAAGGGAGGTCACACTAAATACTTAAACACTTCAGCCTATAGAAGCTGTTATTTCAGATTTTTTTAATACTGAATACACATTTCCTGTATTTTCTGGTTGTATTCTATTAAAGAGACTGAGAAATAATTATATATATGGTCATTATAGCATTGCTAAAACAGTAAAATAGGTGGTCTAAGAAATAGTTTTTTTTAATTTATTGTTTTTATTTTTTTTCTGCACTATTTTTGGAGCCATTGCATTGTATAGTGTATAATCTCAATGACAAATAAAATCTATCTATCTATCTTATTTGCGATCTGTGCTTGCACGTCGCTTTTGTGCAACAGGTTCTTGATTAAAATCTAAGTCATCATGTAGCAGAAGGAACATTTTTATCATTCATGTGTGCAGAGAGTTGGAGGAATTAGAAGCAGAGCAGCAGTTGAATGTTGTAAATGATAAGTCTGTGTTTATGCAGATATGAGGCACAAACTAGGGGGTATCCTAAATTAATTAAAAAAAAACAAAAAACCAAGAAGCACCAGTGTCCTCATACTTTTGGCCATGCAGTGTATCTCACAGAGAATCCGAGTTACGGTGTTACAGTCATAACAAGCTAACTAGATACAGTATTTAAACTCTTGTTCTATGGTTATAAAGGATGAGGATAAGGTCACAGATCAGTAGGCAAAGTGTGCATGTCTACAGGATTCAGCTTACAGTATTCAGTTAAAACTATTACTCCACTGTAAAAGAATAGATAATTCTGATATTGGGGGTGGGGGGGGGGGGGGGGGTGAGGGAGGGTAATAGGTGCGAAGGCCAGAGATTTGCACTTTGAGGTCAAGAATACAGTCAGGGAATTAAAAAACTAAGATGATTCGATGCTATATTTATATATTCATGAAGGGCACAGATGGTAAAACTACAGAGAAATGACGCTGTGTGTATGTGTGTGTGTGTGTGTGTGTGGACATAAAAACCACATATATCAAGCTCTGGACTTAAACCCCAGGCTTCATTATTATTATCATTATTATTATTATTATTTAGGACTTTTATAATTGCATGTCAAAGAGATGAGTCCATACAGAGAAGTGTGTGCCCCCTCCTCCAAAAACGTCACTGTGTAGCCCTTCACCATACTCAATGGTCTGCCCCGTATTTGGTCTTCAAAAGTCAGATCTTTTTTTTTTTCTTTTTTTTTCTCCATGTATAAAAAATATATATAACATCGACACATAAGTTTACAACAAAGTCCAGCTGGAAGTCAGTCTCTCTCTCTCTGTGTGTGTTTTGACACTTGTTTAAAATTCCAGTTCAGGTCCATGTAATGATTTTTTTGTTTTTTTTGTTTTTTTTTTTGGTATGGAATGAAAAAAAAAAGAGGGAGGCTTCAAAGTCTGAAAAAAAAAAGAAAAAAAAAAAGAGAATAAAAGACTCAATGATGTAAAAGATTACAGCTGCTGTTACCTGATTGTGCTTTTCCCACTTCTACCAGAAGAAGAAGAAGAAGTGTTGCTGGCACAGAGGACTAGTGATATAAATATTCTGTGTTTCTAATGGTTGAGGATTAAATAATGACATCCGCAGAGGGAGGGAAGGACGAGAAGGAGGGAAATAAGAGCAGGCTGATCAGTAGTCTGACGGAGGAGGAGGAGGAGAAGGGGGGAGATAGATAGAGAACAGCTTTAGCGAACGGATATTGAATACTGCGAGTCAGTTCACGTTCAGAGCACATAAGTCTCAAATCCTTTAAAAAACTGGAACTCCACCAATTTTACACATCAAAGTCTGTTTACAGGAGCCGCGGAGTACGACTGTACTTATGAAAAGAGTTCATAAAGCCATTTGTGGATCCGGAGGGAGCTGAGCTGAGCCAAATCTGATAAACTTGCCTCATGAGATGTCAGTCAGGTGTTGTCAGTCACATCGGTAGGGGATTAAAGGAGACCTATTTTGCTCATTTTCAGCTCTATATTTTTTTCTAGAGCAGCTTTGCATGATTTACAGTTTTAAAAAACTCCTTATTTATCTTATATTTGAGGCTCTTTATTCCTTTCTTTCAGCCTCTGTCTCTAACAGGCAGTTTTAGCCCGTGGTGTTAAGTTACCGCTGATGCAAACCTAACATTTCCTGCTTTATCCTTTCACATTAAAATACCATATAAAAGATATTTGTCGTGAGCTAGCGTTGGTTCAGATTAAAAGGAGGAATAACCGTTGGAAAATGAGGCTGAATCCGCTGCTTTTTGCTCACAAGGATTATTTCTAAGAACGTTTACTTCATTATTTTACATTTTGACAATATATCTTTCTATCTTTCTTTCCGGTGGCTGCTCCCATTTGTGGAAAAGTCTACCTTACAATATCAGAGCTGCTCAGACCCTGAAAAGTTTTAAATCATTGCTTAAAGACTCATCATCATAGTTGAGCTTGACATCCTGACTTTTATTGTGTCATTATATTTTGCTTTTATCGATTGTGTTTTTATACTTTATCTTACTCATAATTATTCTTTTATTATATATTGTGTTTTCAGATTGTACGAGCCGTCATCTGAGGTTGTTTTAAAGGTGCTATACAAATAAAATTTTACTTGCCTTTTGACAACATTTAACTAAACATACGACATTGCAACATTATATATATATATATATATGACTGAAAAATAAGTAACAATAGGTCTCCTTTAAGAAGTGCAATGCTTAATCATGGAGTACTTTTAAACTCATCTCTTTAGGCTCAACGCTGCTTCAGTTGGTATTTCTAGACAGAGGGAGCAGCTGTCAGCAGGAAAAGGTTGAAAACACGTCAAAAGAAGGCTGCCACCCCCTTCGAGTGAAATCTACTGCATTTGGGAACGGCGCAAGAGAGAAGATAATCAGATATTTTTTCGATTGAGTCATCGGTGTGCGGACCTGCCACACAGCAGCCACACTCCCTGAAATCCAGGAGTCCTGAAAACTGGGAATTTAACTGGAAATCCAAATCTGAGAGGGAAGAAGATAAAAGAGAGCACAAGTTTTTTGTTTTTTTTTGGTCTCCTTCCCTTCTCTTGGAGCTCTAGTTTTTTTTTCACCAGCCAGAACACAAACCACCAGCAGCAGCAGCAGCAGCAGCAGCAGCACACATCTTGGTTTCAACACTGGCCAGAGCTGGTGTCGGCCCAGTGGAGTCCGTCGCTAGGCCAGCTGTATTTGTCCGGAGTACATGGTGAGGAGGAGCATGATGGCGAAGCCCGTCAGCAGACCGGCATTCTGGATGGCAAACGTGAGGAGGAAGCTGCTGCCGCCCGCGTCCTCTTCCTCCCGACTCACCTCGTTCATCTCTGGAAACTGAGAAGAAAAAGAGAAAAAGGACTTTATTAAAACTTCTATATAGAAACAGGAAAAGTTAAATGAGTGGCTGTAAAAAAAGGCTGTGCTCCCATGCACTGTTCGCTTGAATATCTGATTTCCGACGCTGCTCTGTGTACACGAATGCATCACTCACTCACCGCGTGCCTGCACCATAGACTGTATGGCCTGCACCTGTAGAGCGAGTGAGACGACGGCAGGACCTCACTGTTTGTCACCATGGCAACGTCAAACGGACTTTTTTGTTGCGTGCGTCCATGAATAAGTGAGTTACACGGTCTTTTAAAATTCAAATTCATTGTTAAGAGCTAGCTGCTGGATTATGCTAATTGATGATCGTTAATGAGAGTTATGCTAGCTAGTTAAGTCTGTTGTACATTGTATTTGCTATTTTATGTTAATATGAATGTACACTGTAAACTTATTGAATGTTATTGAGCATTTATTTAGTGTTTATCTTTTATGCTAAGGTTAATAGCTCTGATGTTAGCTGTTATATATGCGTAATTATGTCTTGTATTGATGTTTATGTCAGATTGTAATTGTTAATCAATCTATATTGATGTTCTCTGTTGTTGCAATGACTAGATAAACGGTCAAATATCTATCTGGACTCCTCACCCCCCCCCGACCTGACACCCTGAAGTGTACTACATATTTTTCCTATTCTTCCACACAGTGGCCGAGCTCCTCTTCAGAGAAACCTTGCTTCATTTTAAAAGAGGCACTGGCCGGTTATACATATCAAAATCAATTTTCTGGTCATGTTTCACACTATACAGCCTGTGAAATCAGCTGCATAATGTCCTCAGAGTCTGGAGGAGTTTTATCAAGTCTGAGAAAATTACCAAGGTGAGATCACACAGGTGGTCTTTGAGATTACACATTTTTAAGCGGTGCTAGAGGCATGGCTTTAATCGCTTTGGTTCAGACTGAAATAACTCAACACTTATTAAAAGGATGGCCATTAAATGTGGTACAGCAATTCATAGTCCTGACTTTGGTGACTAAAATATATAATTAGGGTGAATAAGGACCTGAGATTGTAATTTAAGGAGGTAACTTTTTTCTGGATCTTATTTGTTTGTGACTTTTATTTCCTCTTTAAAAAAAAATCAGTATTTATTTATAATTAAATGTATAATTTAATTTAAGATTTTACTCAGGAGGGTTTTTTCCTCATTTTTTAATATCTAACATGTTACTGAATACATATATTGCTGTTTGGAAGATAGGAAGGAAGGAAGGAAGGAAGGGAGGAAGGGAGGAAGGAAGGAAGAAAAGAAAGAAGGAAGGAAGGAAGGTAGGATGGAAGGACAGAAGAAAGGAAGGAAGGAAGAAAGAAAGAAGGAAGGAAGGACAGAAGGAATGAAGGAAGGAAGGACAGAAGAAAGGAAGGAAGGACAAGAAAAGAAGGAAGGAAGAAAGGTGGGAAGGAAGGAAGGAGCTGAAAACATTGGTTAGAAAACTAGAAAAATAATCAAATGTAATAAGTTACATTACTTATTACAGTTTAAATAGAGTAACTAGTAATCTGTTACCTATTACGTTTCCATAGTAACCTTCCCAACGCCTTGCTCATGAGTAGCTAAGCAGCAGCTGTTTTATGTTTTTCAATTTCTCCTTTGACCTTTTTGCCGGTGTAGAAAATGACTTTGGACACACTCACCATGTCTGCCAGAGCGATGTAGAGGAACATCCCTCCTGCCAGGGCGAAGATCCAGTTGGGGGAGAAGCTGTTGCCGGCCAAGATGCCGAAGCACATGCCCAGGTAACAGCAACAGGCGGACAGGAAGTTAAAGAACAGAGCCTGCTGTATGCTCATTCCAGCGTTCAGCAGGATCACAAAGTCTCCTGGAAAGAGATGGAGGAAAAACAAGAAAGAGAGGAGAACATGAAATAACTAGAAGAAAAGAAATTGACGAGAAATTTGTCGCACTAATTACACCAAAAACAGAAGAGACCCTAACCCTCCTGTCATCCTCCCGGGTCAAATTAACCCCGTCTCTTTTCCTTCTTTCCTTCCTTCTTCCCTCTTTCTTAAATTTTTCCTTCGTTCTTCCCCTCCTTCTATACTTTTTTCCTCACTTCTTCCCTCCCTCCTTGCTCCTTTCCTTCCTTCCTTCCTTCCTTGCTTCCTTACTCCCTACCTTCCTTCTCTCTTTCCTTCCTTCCTCCCTCCCTCCTTACTTCCTTCCTCCCTTCCTTCTCTCCTTGCTTCCTTCCTCCCTCCCTCCTTACTCCTTCCTTCCTTTCTTCCCTCCCTCCCTCCTTACTCCTTTCCTTCCTTCCTTCCTCCCTTCCTTGACCTAAGGACACCAGGACGGTTAAAGTTATGACATCACGGTTAAATCCCGCCCCTCCTCACCCAGCTCGTGGGGAAACTCCTCACACAGAATGGCCACCGAGGTGCTGATGCCCTGGAAGACGGAGGCGGTGAAGGAGGCGCCGATGGCCAGGCCGTCGATGAAGTTGTGCAGGCCGTCGCTCAGCGTGATCATCCAGGCCAGCGTGCCGATGTCAGAGTAGGTCGCTCCCTTCAGCCAATAGCAGCCGCCGCCGCTTCTGGCGGACCGACCCGCGCTGTCCGGACTCTGGGAGTCCTGGGAGGGAAGAGGAGAGGAACCAACATGATGAACTACTGAGTGACAGACTCAATACTGGACTAGATAAATTCATTTGTTAACTTAATTTTCAAAGATTAAAACCCCTTTTTTAATACTGGTAAATGTCATATCATGTTTTGTTTTTTTAATGATTACTGTCTATTACTATTGTTCTTTATTGTTTTTAACTGTGTATGTTTCAAATGAACTAAATATAAATTTGACATTGGCATTGAAGTCATTCATGAATAATTAATATATTGCTGTGTTTATTATACCACTCTTGCAATTTTATATTTTAACTATTATTATTGTCGTGGGACAAATAAATCTTATTACCTTATCTTATCCCACTCTTGCCATTTTATATCTTTATTTCTATTTTATCCCCTGATTTTGAGTTTGTTTGACAGTGTAAATAAAGTTTATTATTATTATTATTATTAAATCATTATTTTGTCAATGGCTTTACGTCCTTTAACTGTCTAAACATGTCAAATGCTTTGGGTTACACCATTGGACAGAATCTCTGTCTCATGTGTTGAAAATACAATCAGATGTAGAAAATCTCACAAAACTGAGACAACAACCAGAGGAATCAAACTCTTTTTTGTCCTCTATCTGACCTGCGGAGTCTGTGCCGGGCTGAGCATGAGCTCTCCCTCTCCTGCGTCCACCTTCCCCAACGCCAGACTGCTGGCCTCTCCGTTCTGCTGCAGCTTCTCCTTCTCTCCTTCCTCCACCTCCCTGTCGTGCGTCGAGTAACGATCGGCGCTGGAGTAATGACTGTGGCCGTGGCTCTGGGAGACGGAGAGAAAACAGATATGACGATCGATGAATATATATATCAAGTTTTTGGCAGAGTCATCAGTCCTCAAAATAAAATAACCTTGGACAACACTTATTATGATGTGGGCTTAAATGGAGTCACAGTACCAATTAAGCTTCATGCCAGACTTTTGACTTTTTTCATCAAATATCTTTATTTTATATTCCAAAATCTACATGAAGATATAAATGTTGCTTTATAAGAAATGATCTCCCTTATAAATCATGTCAGTATCCATGACAACACAGCTGGACTTAGATTTTGGTGCTTAATGGGAACACTGAGGAAGGAAGGAAGGAAGGAAGGTAGGTAGGTAGGTAGGTAGGAAGGTAGGTGGGTAGGTAGGAAGGTAAGTAGGTAGGAAGGTAGGAAGGTAGGTAGGTAGAAAGGACGGAAGGAAGGAAGGTAGGTAGGTAGGTAGGTAGATAGAAAGGACGGAAGGAAGGAAGGTAGGTAGGTAGGTAGGTAGATAGAAAGGACGGAAGGAAGGAAGGTAGGTAGGTAGGTAGGTAGAAAGGACAGAAGGAAAAAGGTAGGTAGGAAGGTAGGTAGGTAGGAAGGAAGGAAGGTAGGCAGGTAGGAAGGAAGGAAGGTAGGCAGGTAGGTAGGTAGGAAGGAAGGTAGGTAGGTAGGTAGGTAGGTAAGAAGGACGGTCGGTCGGAAGGAAGGAAGGAAGGAAGGTGGGTAGGAAGGTAGGAAGGAAGGAAGATAGGAAGAAAGGAAGGAAGGAAGGAAGGAAGGTAGGAAGAAAAGAATTAAAATAAAATAACCTTGGACTTCTGTTGTGAGGAATTTAAACTCAATCAAACCTAAAATGAATCTAAAAACAGCTTTTCCTCTTTTAATGTGCTGTAAACTTGAAATAGTGGAGTTGTGTTTTTTCCTCCTTCAATTCTGTTTTGAATTCACGTTTGAATAAAAACAAATTAAACCAATCATTCATGTAGACTTGTGTTATATTCAGTCCATCGCTGCACTCGCTGATAAAAGGATGAAATTAGAGTTACACAGAGAGCAGAAACACATTTTCTTTTCTTCTTCTTTCTTTTTTTGATCCGTCAGCCTTCACAGAGCTCTTAAGAAAAACTGAAAACCTTTCAAAAATAAGATGAGACCAGATTGTGAATGATATTTTAATATAAAGTTTGACTCATTAAGTCAAGCCTGGAGTCATAAAGTATCTCAAAGTTTGGTCCATGTCTACAACAGAGTCACAGGTAAGGGTCAGCTGGAGTTCAACACGGCTGGAAAACGTATTTTGCTCAAGGAAACTTGTGGAGTTGTGTTTCCTGCTTCAATGAAGACTTCACTTCAGTTGTGAATATAAGTTTGAATAAACACAAATACAAATGACAATATAAAAAAAATATATACAAAAAAATAACCTATTTTGCACGTCCAGACATCTATCAGCCAGTGTCATATCTACAAAAATGATTGTGTATAATCATGTGAGTTCAGATTTTAACTAAAATACCACTCCTTTAATTTCCAAATATGGTGTCATCCATGTCATCTACAAAAATGGTGGGGTGACGTCAAGTGATTTCAGATTTTAGCCACTTCTATATTTCTTGTTCTTTTTGGTTGTTTAAAAAGAAGAAAATTTAGGAGGAATTTATACTCAAATGAATCTAAAATTAATCTAAAAAACAGCTTTTTCCTCGTTGTAATGTGCTATAAACTTGAACTTGTGGAGTTGTGTTTCCTGCTTTAATGAAGACTTCACTTCAGTTGTGAATATAAGTTTGAATAAACACAAATGCAAATGACAGTGTTAAAAAAAAATGCTTGTTTATATGATCACACAACTTCAGATTTTAATTTCTTTTCTGGTTCATGGATCAAATATGATGTCACTCATGTCATCTACAAAAAATGGTGGGGTGACGTCAAGTGATTTCAGATTTTAGCCACTTCTCTACTTCTTCTTGTTCTTTTTGGTTGTTCAATTGAATTTATACTCAAACGAACCTAAAATGAATCCAAAAAAACCCAGCTTTTTCCTTTTTGTTATGTGCTATAAAATAGTTTTTAGTGATTTTTTAATATTTATATGTTGTTGTTTTCTAGTAAACATATTTATTTTATATATATATATATTCGTTTTTTTTCCCCCATGTTCCTTGGTGAAAGAAATTACAATAAAATGAGTCTGAAACTTGAACATGTGGAGTTTTAACTAAAATATCACCCCTTTAATTTCCAAATTAACTGGTTTACCCCCCTGCCCCTCTGCCCCCTTGCCCCCTTGCCTATTTGCCCCCTTGCCTATTTGGGATAATAATCTACCTGAAGTCCATAAAGTAGGTGAAGTTACACCACAAACCTCTCAGGAGCCAAAGTAGGTCAAAGAGCGCCTCTAATTGGATTAACGGGTTCATGTGTGTTAAGTGTTAATTAGGCCGGACCATATGGTTCAAAGCAGAGTAACCACAAGGTGGAGCAACTGGCCCCAAATCTTCCCCTCAAGATCCTCCACTGCTGCTTCTTTTTTTTTTTTGTGAATGACATCGGCAGAGCTGAAGCTGAAAGGCTGTGTGACAATCTGAAGCCTGTCATTTTAGTCGAGATGGATTTAGGGTGTAATTCAGAGGAGAAAAGGAAGATACAGAAGTAGTGCTGTGCTTTTGTTAAAGTGACATGTTTCCTTATTACAGCTCTGGGAAAGCACATGACACACACACACACACACATACACACACACACACACACACACACACACACACACACACGACACACACACACACACACACAAGTACAGTACAGGCAAATAAGCAGAACAGGAACAGAGCCAAAAATAAGTTCCCTTTCCATTTTAGTACATAAGAGAACTGAAAAGCTAATCTCATGCTAATATAGTCATGATACTTTACTTATAGGTAGGAATCAGGATTTAAGACTAATGGAAACAGTCATAATAAGCTCATATAATGTATGATATAGTTACATACATTATATTCCTGATATAGTCAAATAATATATGATGTTATATTTGTTTTAGCAGGAAAATGAAAATGATTCCTTTTCATTTACTTTAATATTTTGGATATTTTTGGATTTTAAGAGTTTTATCTCCACCAGGATACGTTGCCCCTATTAAAGTATATAAAACATGTATATATATATGTATCTCCTGGTGCACGTTTCCTGTTTAAAGGTTAATAAAGTGATTTTTTTTTACTTGAACAGTATTGAATTATATTAACTGGCTGATTATTACAGCTCCAATTAGACATGTTTATCTTTTTATTAGACCAAAACTCCAAAATACAAAGCTATTTAGTTTAAAATGAAGCATTTTCCAGCATTAACGGCGGCTCTGTTTAATGAAATTGTCCAAGTGAGTGATGTCAGTGAGTGAACGCTGGGACCGGCTCACCTAACTGGAACGCAGCCATCTGTAATGTCATTAACTCCACGTGTACTTTTCAAGCTTTGGCAAGTCAAAGTCTTTGACTGTTGAAAGGATCGGTTATGTTTACAAAGCTGGAACAAGATAAAAATAAAAATAAATGCCAGCTGAGAGTTTTAGAGAAAGATTTGGGACTTTTATTTTTTTATCATAACCTTTGTTTTTTTATTATTGTTTTATGATGTTTTGTGTTTTTGACTGTTGGTCTTACAGTGGAAAAAAACTAATCACCACAAAAACACATTAGGTGATTTCCCCTCAAATAAGAGCCAACATTTCCTGTTAATTACACACAGTGTGGCAGCTGGCCCATCATACTTTGAAGAAACACAGCATGAACTTGAATGTAGAAAAAGAATCTAAACAGTATTTTATATGATGGTAAGTAATGTAGTAGTTCAACTCAGACAATTCCTTCTGCTTTCTGTGTTTCAGAGCTCAAATATGGACATAAGTTTGTTTTTTGATGGTTTAATACTTTTAAGAGCTGATTAAACTTCACTCTCATGCTTTGTGGCTTTGTCATAACCGTTCATACCTATACAACAAGTAATTTAATTACTAAAGGACCAAACTGTTTAGAGCATTTAAAAAAAAAAAATAGATATAACCTCTTATTTTTCCTCTCTGTGTGCACCACAATGACACATTTGACTTAACAAATGCATAAAATGTTCTTCCAGGGGAGCCTGAACCCCCCTTAGAGGGTCCGACTGAGGTCCAACCCTCAGTATCTCTCAAACTTCTGCAGGAAACACTGCGAATATGTTGCATATGAAAGACTGTGGCGGCCCACTATAGTCTAATTTGTGCCATCACAGTTTCATTGTGAGCCAAACATGTCTGTACTAAAACACAAAATTCTTTAGAGTATGAATGTCTTTTATTGATATAACCTCTTCATTTTGCTCTGGGAGTGAACCAGAATAATGCATTTGAGGTCCAATCATCATAATCTCTCAAACTTCTGCAGGAAACACTGAGAATATGTTTTCTATCACATGTTTCACTCCTATACAGTATTATATTGTACAGTAGCAAACTAGTGGTGAATACCTTAAGTGTGTGTAACTTCCTCCTGAAGGCATGACTGTGAACTTGACTCACAAGCGCCTCGGAGCAAAACGTATCACTAACACTTGACGATGACTGAAGGCTCGTCTGTTTGTATGTAGACGGAGAAACGCCTCTATTATAACTAAAACTAACACCAACAACCTGTTATGTATCCGTATCGCCTCGTTCTCCACATGAAATCCCTTCCATGTTTAAATAAGCTGCTGACAGCTATTGAACGTGTCAGTAACTGAAAAGCCGACGTCCTGTCTGACGGGTTGAACCTGCCGTCAATCTGCAGTTATGATACAATGAGGAAGAAATTAATTGCCTGTCATGATAGCGCCTTGAGCAAATAGTGTGTGAAGACGGTTGGCTGACAACACGTGGGGCTTGTGTGATAAGAAATCCTCAACTATGAGAAATATTTTAATTATTTTATGTTATTTTAGTCTAGCTTTTTGTTTTCTTGCTCTTATTTTATTGGGTTTTCTTGTTTTTAAGTGTATGTTTTAATGTTTTTTTTAATTTTACTGTTTAATATTTTGTTTTTTTATGTAAAGTACACTGACTTGCTCCTGTGTATGAAATGAAATGTGTTATATAAAGAAAGCTGCCCTTTACAACAACTTACTCTGATATATTAAACCTCCTGTTGTCCTCGGGTCAAGGAAGGACAGGAGGAAGGGAGGAAGGAAGGAAGGAAGGAAGGAAGGGAGTAAGGAAGGAAGGAAGGAAGGAAGGAAGGAGAGAAGGAAGGAAGGAAAGAGGAAGGAAGTAAGGAAGGAAGGAAAGGAGTAGGAAGGGAGGAAAAGAGGAAGGAAGGAAGGAAGGAAATGAGTAAGGAGGGAGGGAGGGAGGGAGGGAGGGAAATGAGGAAGGAGGGAGGGGAGGGAGGAAAAGAGGGAAGGGAGGAAGGAAAGGAGGAAAGAGAAGGAAGGAGGAAGGAAGGAGGGAGGGAGGAAAAGAGGAAGGGAGGAAGGAAGGAGAGAACGAAGGAGGAAGGAAAGGAGGACGGAAGGAAGGAAGGAAGGAAGGAAAGGAGTAAGGAAGGAAGGAAGGAAGGAAGGAAGGAAGGAAGAAAGGAAGCAAGGATCTTTTGTTTCTTTTCTTGAGGGAAAAAACAAGAGAGTGTATAGAAAAACATCAATATTATAACATACTTATTATTATATTATGATACTATATTAATGAGCTATAGCACAAGCGTTTGCAGGATTCAAGCACCGAGTCCCAAATTCCCTCTGAACTCTTCTGACCGTACAGAGAAAAACAGGTGGACTAAAAATAAAAAAGGGGAACAAAATATTTGGAGTCCTTCCCGTTTTCGGTGCCCTTCCTACAGTAAGTTGTGTCTTTGTGCACCGACCTCGGATATGAGCTTTTTAACCCTGACATGAATACCAGCTCTGATCTCAATAACGGTTGTTGAGACTATTATTGAGATAATTATTATTGTTATGTTTTTAATATGTTGATTTGTTTCCACATCTGTCTCTTCCATATAAACCACAAACATCTGTATTTGGCCTTTTCAGACCTGACATATTAAAACTTTAGCATGTTTACATGTTGTCCTCAGGTCAAGAAAGGACAGGAGAAAGGGATGAGGAAGGGAGGAAGGAAGGAAAGGAGTAAGGAGGGAGGGAGGAAGGAAGGGAGGAAGGAAGGAAGGAAGGAAGGAAAGGAGTAAAGAGGGAGGGAGGGAGGGAGGGAGGAAGGAAGGAAGGAAAGGAGTAAGGAGGGAGGGAGGGAGGGAGGGAGGAAGGAAAGGAAGGAAGGAAGAAAGGAGGAAGGAAGGAAGGAAGGAAGGAAGGAAGGAAGGAAAGGAGTAAAGGAAGAAAGGAAGGAAGGAAAGGAGTAAAGACGGAAGGAAGGAAAGGAATAAGGATGGAGGGAAGGAAGGAAGGAAGGAAGGAAGGAAGGAAGGAAGGAAGTGAGGAAAGAAGTGTGGAAGGAGGAGGGAGCAAAGACAGAGGGGAGGAGGGGAAGAACGAAGGAAAAACTAAGACAGAGGAAGGAAGGGAGGAAGGAAAGAAGGAACAGTCAAAAAACAGGCAGGTCAATTTGACCCGGGAGGACGACAGGAGGGTTAATGTACATCAGGATTTATTTCAACGATAATTTAAAAATAAACAAGAAGATATTTTAGGTTGTTTTAAGTACTCACCCCATTTTTCTGTTTGAGGAGCACTTTGAGGACCTTCTCGGTGAAGAAGAAGAGGTAAAAGCCTCCAAACACCACCGCAGACTTGGACACGTAGAAATCCACCATGGGGTCAAAACCAAACGCCTGACACATGAGACAGAAGACGACGTTAACGCAGCTGTAATCACATCTTTACTACCATCACATGACATCAATGACACGAGCTGATATGTTTTTATTATTAAGATATTAAGTTTATCAGCTAATATCCTTTCAAAATAAGACACATTTTTATTATTAAGCTGTTATTTAAAACACTTTAAGTAATATCCTTTCAAAATAAGACACATTTTTATTATTAAGCTGTTATTTAAAACACTTTAAGTAATATCCTTTCAAAATAAGACACATTTTTATTATTAAAGCTGTTATTTAATACACTCCGATATAAAGTTTATCATTAGCTAGTGATAGGTGTGTGTGTGTGTGTGTGTTTGGATGATTTCCTTTTGCCCATTGAGAATAAGTGAAGCTAATATCCTTTCAAAATAAGACACAAAAAAGGCTAAAATATGTTATGTTTTTGTTATTAAAGCTATTAAGTTTATCATTAGCTAGTGATAAGTGTGTGTTTGTGTTTGGATTTAAGTTTAATTTCAGCTGCTTTTGTCTCTATGGAAACATTTTATTTGTTTGGATGATTTCCTTTTGCCCATTGAGAATAAGTGAAGCTAATATCCTTTCAAAATAAGACACAAAACAGGCTAAATTATGCTGAACTATGTATGTAATCATTTCTCTTCCAGTAGACACAAACTACTTTAACTTACATATTTTTATATTTTACTTCATTCTATCCTTCCTTCCTTCCTTCCTTCCCTACTTTCTTCCACCATTCCTTCCTTCCTTCCCTTTTTTCTTCATTACTTTCTTCCTTCATTTCTTCCTTCCTTCCTTCCTTCCTTCCCCTTTTTCTTTATTACTTTCTTCCTTCTTTTCTTCCCTCCTTCCTTTCTTTCTTTCTTTTTTTATTCTGTCCTCCTCCCTTTCTTCTATCTTTCCGTCCTTCCTTCCTTTCTTCCCTCCTTTTTTTCTTTCTGTCTTTCTTCCTTTCTTCCTTTCTGTCCTCCTCCCTTTCTTCTTTCTTTCCATCCTTCTTTTCTTCCCTCCTTCCTTTCTTTCTTTCTTTCGTCCTCCTCCCTTTCTTCTTTCTTTCCATCATTCTTTTCTTCCCTCCTTTCTTCCTTCCTTCCTTCCTTCCTTTCTGTCCTTCTCCCTTTCTTCTATCTTTCCATCCTTCCTACCTTGTTATCTTGGCTTCTGCTGCTCTATAGAAAGGGATGATTTTCTACTTTTATCACTTTAATTTCTCGTGTGGTTATTTGATCTCTAAACTCTTTCTCTCTCTTTTGTCTAAACTTACAGAAAAGCTGCTATCTCTGACTAAGGCTTGTTTTACTCCAATTTCTGCTCGATTTATTTGACAAAGGTTTTTTTTCTTTTCCATTTCTCCTATGAAGGGATTAAAGTAGCTGTTTTATCCTCACACATATCTTTGAGTGATAAGGATTACTCTGCATTTCCCTCCATTGTAAATTGTAAATGTCTTTTTAATTAACAAAGATAACGTCTAGAATTAACTGCTTGATGGCTCGGCACGATTACACATAAATCGACCCTTTAAATCTGCAGATGGATATAATTGAGCATCACAGCGGCTCTCATTCAGCTTACTGTGATATTTATATCAAGTTAAATGAGACTAAGAGCCGAGCTGCAGTTGTAAAAAGAAGAAACTATTCTCACATGAGGACAATACAACCATTTGTTTTTAATATCTTTAGGCTAAAATTCCTCATATATAAAAGTTGATTTAACTGCTTTTTAACCCTTACATACTGTTCATGTTCAGGCATTTCAGTAAGTATCCCCTCATACTGTAACTATATAGCACTACAGAGTTACCATGGCAACCAGGAATAGTTGTAAAAACAAGAAAACTATTCTCACAATTTTAACCCTTACATACTGTTCATGTTCAGGCATTTCAGTAAGTATCCCCTCATACTGTAACTATAGGCACTACAGAGTTACCATGGCAACCAGGACTAGTTGTAAAAACAAGAAAACTATTCTCACAATTTTAACCCTTACATACTGTTCATGTTCAGGCATTTCTTCAAAGTATCCCCTCATACTGTAACTATAGGCGCTTCTATATAGGAGTTACCATGGTAACCAGGAATATTTATAAAGAAGTCTTTTATCCTGAGTGCAATTAATATTTTAAACACTTGCAAATGACGAATACGCACACAGGAACTGTTATGCACTTGTATTTTTATACCTTACATATTTAATGTATTTTATGTTTTTTTAATAATGATTTTATGTAATTTTATGGATTCTATGTAGTGTAATTCTATGTTTATTTCATTTCTGTCTGCTTTATGTCCGTTATTGGTGAACCAAAGACAATTTTCCATCATCGTGGACAATAAAGTTTTATTCTATTTTATTCTATGAATTGGTGATTAATCCTTAATGAAGCTTTCTGAGAACAGAGAGAGTTTATTTAGTTATATATATTTAGTTCTTAATGGTATAATGGTTTAACGTTATCCAACATAACTCTTTCAATAAATGATGATGATTAATGGTGAATAAACTGTATTTTTGACTGGTAGTTTTTGATTTCTTTTAAATAAATGATACCCGACACGTATCAGCTGCACAAAAACATTTTCATACAGTTGAAATATTTCCATTTTTGTATATTCTGGTTCACATTAGAATGAGTAATCTAATTTCTGGCTAAAATTGAGATTTTTAAGGGTGTTTTTTCCTTCTTTTAAATGTAAAAATGGGTCAAATTAGACCCTGAACAGCATGTAAGGGTTAATAAACTGCACAGCGACCTCCTGCCATGCACCGAGGCACAACCTGAAGGAGCTGCATCGACACTACCTCTGGGATGAGCTGAAACAGGGCGTTGGAGTAGAGCGTGCCAATGGCCAGGGCTATGAAGTAGAGCAGAAGTCGCTTGTAAAAGGTTTTCTTCATGAAGGGAACCACGCTCGCCCCGACCAGCGAGCACAGAGAGATCAGTGTCACACACAGGATCCCATAACCCCACACTGATCATCGGAGAGGAAAGAGGAAGAAGAAGAGGAAGTGGAAAAGTGGAGAGAAGATGAGAACAAAAGGAAGTGGTTAGTTAAGGAGCTGATTTTATCCCATTAATCAGAGTAAGGAGATGGGGGAGGGGGGATAAAATTGGACACCATCGAGTAGTTAACACCCTGAAAAGAAAAGGAAGGATTGAATGATTGAATCAACCTGAGAAAAAAAACAAAAAACAAAGAGATTTCAAAAGATACCTGCACGTCTTTTGAGAGATAAAAGGCTTCATTGACCACCACCTTTCATTTGCATTTGAAGATAATAATTAGCGGCCCTTCGAATGCAGATCTCGAACCCCCCATGCATTTCCTTTTGAGTTAAATAAGGTGCAATTACAGTTTACTGACACCTTGCACACACACACACACACACACACACACTTTGTCCTAGTCCACTCAGGTGCATCTCTACCACCGTGCTAGCCTCGGGGTAACCACTTGCTATCACTGAGGACACAAAAGGGGTCAAATGCACTTTAAATAGCCCAACAGTGGCAGAAGAAGCACTGCTAACAAAAAGGGTCACATTACAATATGAAGGACACTTTAAGGATGCTGCGCTACATTTCTCCCGGATTGTCTTACACCCAAAACTGAAATTAATTAATCCCAAAGCCAAAGATTCCCCTTATATTCAAGGCTTTGTGTGGTATTTTACATATTTTGCTGCAGAAGAGAGAGCTGTGGTTGCTCTATGAGAAAAGTTGGCCTAGATCTCGATGCTACAAAAGGTGCAGACACAGATACACAAACATACACACACACACACACACACACAACACACACACACACACACATTAACACAGCACCAGATGATTGGTGATGCAGTGACGGTAGAGCATAACAAAAAGCTTTCCACTGAGTTATTAGACTCCAAGAGTGAAACCACAGAGGCCTGAACGGAGAGAGAGAGAGAGAGGGGGAGAGAGAGAGAGAGAGAGGGGGAGAGAGAGAGAGAGGGGGAGAGAGAGAGAGAGAGAGAGAGAGAGGGGGAGAGAGAGAGAGAGAGAGAGAGAGAGAGAGAGAGAGAGAGAGAGAGAGAGAGGGGGAGAGAGAGAGAGAGAGAGACAAACAACCACAGGACAGGAAAAGAAGCACTTGGCCAAAGGTTACACTATTCTTCTCAACATCCACGTGACAGTACAGGAAGCTGAAGAGGTTTGGTTCAACTTTTAGTGTGTGTGTGTGTGTGTGTGTGTGTGTGTGTGTGTGTGTGTGTGTGTGTGTGTGTGTGTGAGTTGATGAAATGCTGAAAGATAAGATGGATTGGATAGATGTCAAACCTCTGGCAGGAGCTGCAGGATGGCAGTGGAGTACAGCGTGCCAATGGCAAGAGCGATGAAAAAGACGAGCGCGTGTTTCATATAGCGCGTCTTGGTGAGAGGAACGATGAAGACTCCGGTGAGGGAGAAGACATTGACCACTGTCACACTCAGGAAAGCAAAGCCCACACTGGGGTTGAAGTGACATGAAGGTTGGGATAGAAGAGGGAAAGTGTAACATTAAAACAAACTACACACACTATGGGTAACTAAACACACTAAAGCAGACACAGAGGAAGGATGGGGGTAATACGGGAGGAATTTACCCCAAAAAAATGGGATATAGGTACATCATCACATGGAGATATGAACTGCTTTAACCCTACTGCTGTCCTCGAGTCAAGGAAGGGAGTAAGAAAGAAGGAAGGGAGGAATGAAGAAGGAAGGAAGAAGGAAGGAAAGGAGGAAGGGAGGAAGGAAAGGAAGGAAGGACAGAGGAAATAAGGAAGGAAGGTAGGAGGGAGGGAGGGAGGAAATAAGGAAGGAGGGAGAGAGGAAGGACACGAGAGAGGGAGGAAGGGAGGAAAGGAAAGAAGGAAGGGAGGAAGGAAGGAAGGATGGCAGGAAAGAGGAAATAAGGAAGGAAGGAAGGTAGGAGGGAGGGAGGGGAGAGAGAGAGAGAGAGAGAGAGAGAGAGAGAGGAGAGAGAGAGAGAGAGAGAGAGAGAGAGAGAGAGAGAGAGAGAGAGAGAGAGAGAGAGAGAGAGAGAGAGAGGGAGGAAGGAAGGAAGGAAGGAAAGAAGGAAGGACAGAGGAAATAAGAAAGGTAGGAGGGAGGGAGGAAGGAAGGACAGAAGGAAGGGTCAATTTGACCCAGGAGGACGACACGAAGGTTAACAGACATTTCTCTCTCTCCCTCCCTCTCTCCCTCTCTCTCTCTAACAAACATCACTTTGCTTATAGGCCTAAATGTTGGGGAAGCACTACATTAACTGACACCTGTAGAAGAGTAATAGAGCAGATTAGTTGAACATTTTGGTCTGAAACTGCAGCTCCTGTGAAGTTTATGGGAAATAAAGGTTAAATGCAGAGAGAATTATCATCTATTCTATGATGAAACAAAACTTCTCCATACTGAGAAAGTAGAATAGAGCTGGTGGTGAGTTCACATGAGTAGGAAAACAGGCACTTAATAATGTGTAAAAAAACAAAAGGCAAACAAAGTGAACAAACAACTTGCTGGCCAAATTTAGATCTGATTTCATTTTGGCAAGCACCACTATAAAATAAATATTTAGATAACAAAAGGATCGGGGTGGGGGGGGGGGGGTTCTGCTTCTCTGCTGCTGGCTGACCTTCACAACAGAGACCAAGGAAAAACAACTCTGAGGCTGACGATGTAGTGTAACCTCAAGATGTAAACTACTATGAGAGATTACCCCAACCTCTGATTCTTCACCACAGATGTAAACTTGAATGAATGTGCACTAAGATGTGAGATGAGCTCCTCTCTTATGGCCAGCTGTCTTTATTTAACTCAACATTTTGAGACATCCAATCAATCATTTCTTAAATGCAATTTGCAAACCACAAGAACCAGAGATGATGTGTTTCTGGTATTATTACTTTAAGGAGAGTTGGCTCTGTGAAATATGATAAAGTCTGATACTTGAACATAATTCAGTTTCTAAAGTATTTTTCTCAACAATATAAAATCTATTTTAGTGACATCTGGAGGGCTTTTCAGTTTTTAAGGACTCCAGACTAGCAGATTCTTCCTTGCTTTTCCTTCTGTCTTTCCTTCCTTCCTTCCTTCTGTCATTCCTTCCTTCCATCTGTCCTTCCTTCCTTTCTTCCTTCTGTCCTTCCTTCCTTCTGTCCGTCCTTCCTTCCTTCCATCTGTCCTTCCTTCCTTCCTTTCTTCCATCTGTCCTTCCTCCCTCCTTCCTTCTGTCTGTCTGTCCTTCACTATCTCTCTTTCCTACCTTTCTTCCCTACTTCCTTTTGCCTGTGTTTCCTTCCTTCCTTCTTTTTAATGATCTGGCCCCAAATGAGATCAAATTGGTCTATATAGTATGTGGCCCTTGAATGAAAATGAGTTATTTTATTACATATCTTTTACTATTATTGCTCTCTTACTATTGCTCTATTATTTATTATTCTTTATTCTTTTTCTTATTGCTGCTCTTCTATTCTCCACTTTCCGATTGTGGGACTAATAAAGTAACATCTTATCTTATCTTACCAACAATGTGTTTTTAAAGTGTATCTGATCTAATGTTAGTTAGGGTTAGGGTCATTATCTTATTATATTTCTATATTATTTTAGTGACAGATCTATAGGAGCTCTTCTACAGCTTCTGCAAAGGAAAACAGCACCCAAGCCAAAACAAGCTACCTACGGGGGGCAAGTGTGGGGTGAGCTGAGGCCACAGGAGAGGACGTGGAGGGAAAACAAAACTGTCAGCGGGGAGAGATAGAGCCAGAGCTGTGGGCCGTTAAACAATTTCTCCTCTACCTGCGAGAGAGAGAGAGGGATGGGATGGGATGAATTGGGTTAAAGGTAAAGGCTGCGGAAAGATTCGCTTTGCAGAAGCTTAAATGTCATTTATTTGTGTCTGACTTATTAATGTAAGTATAAAATGGGAGGTGTGTCAAATTCAGTTTCCTTCAAGAAATTTGATCTCATGGAGACCAGACCAGTAAAAGATGGAAGGAAGGAAGGATGAAAGAAAGAAAGGATGGAAGGAAGGAAAGAAATAAATAAAGAAAGAAAGAAAGAGAAAGAAGAAAGAAAGAAGAAAGAAAGAAAGAAAGAAAGAAAGAAAGAAAGAAAGAAAGAAAGAAAGAAAGAAAGACGAAAGGAAGGAAGGAATGAAGAAAAGAAGGAAGGAAGTAATGAAGAAAAGAAGGAAGGAAGTAATGAAGAAAAAGGGAAGGAAGTAATGAAGAAAAAAGGGAAGGAAGGAAGGAAGGAAGGACAGACAGACAAGGGAGGAGGACAGAGAAGAAAAGAGAGGAGGACAGATGAAAAAGAAAGAAAGAAAGAAAGAAAGAAAGAAAAGAAAGAAACGAAGGAAGGAAGGAGGGAAGATAAGGAGGATGGAAGGAAGTAGTGAAGAAAAGAAGGAAGGAAGAAAGGAAGGAAGGAAGGAAGGATAGAAGGAAGGAGGGAAGAAAAAAGAAGACAGGAAGGAAGAGGGCCGGCTCAGACCCCTCGGCTGGGGCCGGTTCTGGCCCACAGGCCTCATGTTTGACCTCCCTGGTCTAAAGCTTCACTTCCACCTTCAGTTTAAATCGAGGATGAATATTAAGCTCACAGTCGAGTCGAGTCTCAAACATAACGCTGATGAACTAATGAAGGACTGTGAACATTCCTGAAGCTGCTTTTGGGACACGAGCTCTGCCGCTGCGGCCTGGAGGCACGACTTCACACGAGACGACAAAAAATCTCCTACTCTGTTATTAGCCGGCTTTTTATAAACAGGCGCATACTGCCGGACCAAATCTGGCAGCCGCTCACCAACAACTCAAAAACGCTCGCTAAAACATCTAGACTACACATTTCAGAGCTCCTTTACAGATTGGATGCAGATGCCAAAATAGTTTCCAGGATTCTGAAGGACGTCTGACGAGAGAGAGAGAGAGAGAGAGAGAGAGAGAGAGAGAGAGAGAGAGAAAGAGAGAGGAGAGAGAGAGAGAGAGAGAGAGAGAGAGAGAGAGAGAGAGAGAGAGAGAGAGAGAGAGAGAGAGAGGGAGGGAGGAGAGAGAGAGAGAGAGAGAGAGAGAGAGAGAGAGAGAGGGAGAGAGAGAGGGAGAGAGAGGGTCAGCAGTCTGGATGCAGTTACAGCGAGTCAGCAGACAGACAGAGAGAGAAGAAGAGCTCGAGATGTCTGTCCTGTCTTTACCTGGACGAGATCTCTCCGAAAGAAAGAAAGAAAGAAAGAAAGAAAGAGAGAAAGAAAGAAAGAAGAAGAAATTCCTTTCTTGGGAAGGTGGGAAGAAGAGATTGAAGAAAGAAAGGAAAAGAAAGGGAAAATAAGAAGGAAGGAAGGAAAGGAGAAGGAAGGAGGGAAGAAAAGATGGATGAAGGAAGGAAGGAAGGAAGGAAGGAAATATGGAAGGAAGGAGGGAAGAAGAAAGAAAGAATAAGAAGGAAGGGAGGGAGGAAGGAAGGAAGGAAGGAAGGAAACAGGAAGGAAGGTGGAAGGAAAGAAGGAAGGAAGGACAGAAAAAAGATGGAGGAAAAAAGGAAGAAAAGATAGAAGAAAGAAAGAAAGACGGAAGGAAGAAAAAAGAAGACAGGATGGAAGGAAGGAAGGAAGGAAAGAAGGAAGGAAGGAAGAAAAAAGAAAACAGGAAGAAGCTGGAAGGAAGACAGGATGGAAAAGAAACAGGAAGGGCCCAGATTGGACCCCTCGGTGGGCCAGATTGACCCCTTGGCGGGCCCGGTTCTGGCCCGTGGCCCTCATGTTGGACCATCTCTCTGCTCTAGAGTTGATTTTTGAAGCCAAACTGAGAAATCTAATCTAATCCTCGGCAAACTAGTGAAGGTTTATTTTGTGCTTTCATCTCCTTTTGGGACATTACATCACCGTTTCTAAGCAACAAGATGAAGACATTTGGAGCTTCAGATCTGATGAAGAAATGTGTTTTATAAGTTTTTTATTGCCTTGAGTTTTAATTTGTTGTACTTTAAGTGAGAAGAGGGCTGTAAAATATAAAGATTAGTCATGAACAGAAACGCCAAAATAAAAAAGTACCACAAATATTCAATCTGCTCATAAAACAAGCTGACAACAGCAAACATAACACATAAATGTCTTTATAAAGTTCAGTATATTCAAAATAAACACCAATTATCTAACATACAATATACAGTACTGTGCCTCCATCATACAAACAGGAAATACAGGAAATAGACAAACTGTAACATTAATTATTATATATTATTATTAATTAAGGTTTAAGAGAGCCAGTTTCCTGCTATTGTTAAAGTGTAAGGGGGGGTCACACTCCTTCCTTCCTTCCTTCCTTCCTTCCTTCCTTCCATCTTTTCTTCCCTCTTTCCTTCCTTCTATCTTTCTTCCATCTGTCTTTCCTTTCTTCCATCTGTCCTTCCTTCCTTTCTTTCTTCCATCTGTCCTTCCTCCCTTTCTTCTCTTTCCTTCCTTCTGTCCTTCCTTTCTTTCCTTCCTTCCATCTTTTCTTCCCACCTTCCTTCCATCCTTCTGTCCTTTCTTTTCCTTCCATCTTATTTCCATTTGTACTTCCTATCTTTCTTTCCTTCCTTCCTTCCTTTCATCTTTTCTTCCCACCTTCCTCTTTCTTTCTTTCTTTTATCCTTCTTCCCTTCCTTCCATCTTTCCTTCCCATCTTCTTTTCCTTCCATCATTTTTCTTTCTTTCTGTCTATTTTCCTTTCTTCCTTCCATCTGTCCTTCCTCCCTTTCTTCCATCTTTCCTTCTTCTCATCCCTCCTTCCTTCCATCTTTTTAATGATGCAGCCCACATGAGATCTAATTGGACTGTATATGAACTAACATGAGTTTGACCTCCTGATATAAATAACCAGTAAAAATAAAACCTCAAATTCAAACTTACATCCAGTGTTAACAAGATAAGAAGAGAAACATCAAGCAGTGAAGTTTGTTACCTTCAGCGTCTGTGGGTCTCGGGGAGACCTCAGCGCTCGGCTCTTCCTCTTTCTGCCCCTTACAGCTGCCCGTATCCAGCTGATGCAGCATGGTGGGGCACAGCTCCTTAAAGTCTTTCCCATCCAGGCGTGACTGCTCGCTGATGCTGTAAATGGCCAGCGTGTCTGCAGGTAAGCACTGCCAACAGAGAACGTAACCGTCAGATGTTGAGGTTATGATTTGAATAGTCAAATAAAGGCAGGATTCACAGAGAGGAACCTGATTGATATTCATTTTAAAGCAGAGACACAGGTGGTTAGGAACAGATTGTGAGCATATTTAATACATATATCAGCAAAGAGATGCAGACATTACACCTAAAGCTTGTTATTTGTGAGAAAAGTCAGTCAATATCAGGCGGGGAGTTCTGGTCCTCTGAAATGAGGCCAACGCGGAAGTAACTTAGAACTGCATTCTATCAAAAGGCCACCAGGGGGCGACCGTCTCTATACAAGTCAATAGAGAATTCACCAACTTCTCATTTGATTTCTAACCTCAGTAAACGTTTTCAAAATGTGTTTATGGTCTCAATCGCTAGTTTAAAGCCTTCTTCAATGCAGTATGATGTTCATTTGGGACATTTTGGCCTCCTTGATTTTATATGTGACGATAAAGCAGGGTATGCATTAGAGCGTGGCTACGTCCTGATTGACAGGTTGATTGACCAATGTCTTCAAGATCTAGCCCTCGCAACCATAGCAACCTCCCCGCTCCGCCCATGGCACCGCCTCATGCCCATATAAGTACAATCCATGTTTTTATTTTTCCCAGCATGCACCTGAAATTTTCAAGATGGCGCTGCCTAGATTCGAAACTATTGGCTCCCGAGCAGCAGTCCACAAACCAATGGGTGACGTCACGGATGTTACGTCCATTTCTTTTATACAGTCTATGGATAATATCAGTGAAACAGCATTTAAGGAATGCCCATTTATTCCAAAACTACTAATTTTATTGCAGCCTTTTCAATTTAAGCAAGATTGAATGCATGCATGTACAAAACTTTACCAACTTACAACTGAAACTATTACTTGATGAGACGATTATTGAATTAAAAGGAAATCTGCAACTATTCACATAATCAATGTGAGGACTTCCTGCCTTAGTCGTTGTAAATCAACAATCTTTGGATATTTTTGGACTGTTTTCGGACAAAAGCAAACATTAAACATTTCAACTTCGGCTTTATGAAACCACGATGGGCGTTTGGAACATTTTCTAACGTTCAGTAAACCAAATGATTCACCAGTTAAAAAATACAACGTCCAGATCATAACAGTAATAAAAAGGAAACGGTAGCTGTAAACCAACTTTAACCGAGGCAAGTTTATTTTTTATAGAGTCGTTCAACGGGCAAAGTTCTTCACATAAAACTAAGAAAAACAGATGAAGGGATGTAATAGAAACCCAAGACATAAAAAGACACATTTAAATAGAGCTTAAAGGAGTTCAATGAAGAAAAAGACAAAATATAGCACAAATATACATAATGTGTTGTCTGCTTCAGGTGCAAAAATACAAAAAACACTAAAAACTAAGACTAAAACTAAATTTAAACTAGTCAATTCCTTCAAAATAAAAACTAAACTAAAACTAGTCAATTCCTTCAAAATAAAACCGAACTAAAACTAGTCATTTCCTTCAAAATAAAACCAAACTAAAACTGGTCAATTCCTTCAAAATAAAACCGAACTAAAACTAGTAAATTCCTTCAAAATAAAACCGAACTAAAACTAGTAAATTCCTTCAAAATAAAACCGAACTAAAACTAGTAAATTCCTTCAAAATAAAAACCAAACTAAAACTACTTCATCACTTGTTAAACTAAACTGAAACAAAAAAGCAAACTGAAAAACTAAATAGAAATAAAAACTAATGAAAATTTCAAAACTATAATATCCCTGGTGCAAAATTAACTTTTTTTGTCCATCGGCCAAATGCAGAGTGAATGTTCAACTTTTATTACTCAATAAATGTCTGAGTGAAGCTACTAACAAACTTTATGCAGCATTTGGAAAGTGCCTCGTCCGTCATTTAGACGTGGATATTAAATATATATTAATATGAACTCCTGAAATCCTATCTAAGGAATCAAACCTCAAAAAGGTCACATTGAGACAAAGTCAAAAGGAAACCGTATCCATGGTGACTATTCCTATAATTGGACACACAGAGGCCGGTTAGCATTTCATGTCCCGAGGACAAAACGCTGACTCAGACACAAGTGAGGCTTTTGTTTTGATAGCGACTCGATGCATCATTTAAAAAAAGTAGAGTCAATCTACACTGCAAACAGCTGTTAGGGTAAATGTTCCCTCCATCTGTCCGTCCTTCCTTCCTTCTGTTCTTCTTTCCTTCCTTCCTTCCTTCTGTCCTTCCTCCCTCCTTCCTTCCTTCCATCTTTCCTTCCTTCCTTCCTTCCTTCCTTCTGTCCTTCCTTCCATCTGTCCTTCCTTCCTTCTGTCCTTCCTTCTATCTTGCTGTCCTTCCTTCCTTCCTTCCTTCTGTCCTTCCTTCCATCTGTCCTTCCTTCCTTCTGTCCTTCCTTCTATCTTGCCCTCCTTCCTTCCTTCCTTCCTTCATCACTTCCTTCCCTTCCTTCCTTCCTTCCTTCTATCCTTCGTTCCTTCCTTCCTTCCTTCCTTCCTCCCGTCCTTCCTTCCTTCTGTCCCTTCCTTCCTTCTGCCATTCCTTCCTTCCTTCCTTCATCACTTCCTTCCTTCTATCCTTCCTTCCTTCCTTCCTTCCTTCCTCCCTCCCTCCCTCCATTCCTTCTATCCTTCCTCCCTCCCTTCCTTCCTTCGTCCCTTCCTTCCTTCTGCCATTCCTTCCTTCCTTCCTTCCTTCCTTCATCACTTCCTTCCTTTCCTTCCTTCTATCCTTCGTTCCTTCCTTCCTTCTGTCCTTCTTTCCTTCGTCCCTTTCTTCCCTTTCTTCCTGCCTTCCTTCCTTGTCATTCCTTCCTTCCTTCCTCCCTTCCTTCTTCCCTCCCTCCCTCCTGAAAAAAATCTTAAAGGTCTGACTTCAGATGTAACCTCCTCCTTTATTATAATCATCAACGTTTTCATAAGTATCTCTACTTTAACTTCACATTATTACATCACTACATGTCACCACTCACTCTCCTGTAACAAAAACACGTGAGTCACAGTGAAAGTCTGCGAAACGTGTTCAACAACAAAGAGGTGGATGATCAGCAGGTGTGTGCTTCAGTAAAAAGAGGGAAAGGAAAGGTGTGACAGTGGTTGGTCAAAGGTTGCGGTGTCTCTTCTCTTTCTGTGAGTCACACCTCAACAAACACTCACACTAACCCGACTCTACTCTATATTATTATTATGGTCACATTTAATCACATTTAAATACAGGTAGGGAGAGCGACGCCTTTTCTCTTTTTTCAGTGTTTAAATATGAAGGAAAAGAGAAGAAATCATATTTAATGATGTGAGCAGTGTTGGGAAGTTTATTTTTTTTTAATTTTCATCTATCCTTCATTCCTTCCATCCTCCCTTCCTTCCGTCTTTCCCTCCTTCCTTCCTTCCTTCTATCCTTCCTTCCTTCTGTCCTTCCTTCCATCTTTCCTTCCTCCCTTCTATCCTTCAGTCCCTCCTTCCTTCCTTCCTCCCTCCCTTCCTTCTGTCCTTCCTTCCTTCCTACTACTACAACTAGTCAATTCCTTCAAAATAAAACCGAACTAAAACTTCCTTCCTTCCTTCCTACTTCCTCCCTCCCTCCCTCCCTACCATCCTTCCTTCCTCATTCCCTCCCTCCCTCCCTCCTTCCCTCCCTCCCTTCCTTCCTCCCTTCCTTCCAGTTTTCTAACCTAAACATCTGACTTACGTGACTTTAACGGCTTGCTTTATTTAACTTAATTTGTCGTGGCAGCATTATTCGGAGTAAATCTATTCAAAGCAGATCAGAGAGCGAGCGAGTCAATCGTCCACGACTCTAAGTATGGGAAATATGTTAAAAATTTGAGCTATCTGGCACCGGTGGCTCCTGCTCCTGCTTCTTCCAGACAGGACTAAAGCTGGATTTACACTTCTGCCGCCAGAGTTCACCGCCGCAGCTCCAGAAAAAAAAAAAAAAAAAAAAAAGTTAATACACGTCAGGAGTGAGAAGAGAAACCACACGGAGACCACACACACACACACACACACACACACACATACAGTACAGTTTACTGTATGTGGCTGGTCAACTCTGAGCTGGTCGTGTTTTCTCCGACATGATTCCAGTAAAAAGTAGAAATGAATAACAGTCAGTCATCTTCTCGACGTCAGCAGGATATTTAGTCATGAAGTGGACGCTCATGGTCGCATGTTTTCTTTGGTTAGAGTGTTTCTTGGTTAATCTGTCACTTAATAGCAGCTACATGATGACACAACCAATGTTTGCTTTATTTGAGTTATTCAATAACACATTTACAGTGGAATAAACGTAAATCATTACTTTGTTTTTTTTTAATAGCCCACCTCACATTTCTGGTTTTACCCACTTTTATTTTATAGTGACTTTATTTTATTATTCATTTATTATATTCCATTTATTTTTGTATCATTTCTTTTATTATTTTACAATGAATTTATTGTATTATTCATTTAATATTCAATTTATTTTTATTCATCTTTTATTATCTTTTATTTTATAGTGTCTTTATTTTAATATTCATTTATTATATTCCATTTACTTTTTAGTATTTCTTGTATTATATTTTATTTTATAGTGACTTTATTTTATTATTTATTTATAATATTTTATCAATCTTTTATTATATTCTATAGTGAATGTATATTATTTATATCTTATTATATTTATCTAACCATATATTCCATTTATTTTTAATTATTTATTTCATTTTATAGGGATTTTTATTAATTATTTATTTTATTACATTTTATTTCATAGTGAATTTATTTTATAGTTAATTTATTCTATTTATTTATTTACTTATTATATTCTAATTTATAGTGACTTTATGTTATTATATTTTATCATGTATCTTTTATTATCTTTTATCTTATTTGTCGGTGTTCTGAACATTTTTTAACCTTCCTCTGGTGTTTCCTCATTGCTCTTTCGTGAGAGTTATGTCAGCGTTTCCTCAGTTCCTGTTTTCACTGAGTCATTATGTCTTGTTTTGTAGTATTTTTTACAATGTAAAGCACGTTGAGTTATATTACTATGTATGAAAAGCTATACAAATAAAAGTCTGACTGATTGATTGATTGAAACACTTCAACCTCAAAACACCTCAACAAAGAACACTAAAGGTTTTTAGACCAGATCTGAAATGGACAAATGGAAAAGTACCTCTGGTAACAAAGTGAGCCAGGGACTGTTGACCCTGATAAAGATGACTCAAACTAACCCAAATAGAAAGAGACCATAAACACTGGCAGGTTAGATCCAGCAGCAATTAACATGCAGCTGTGGTTAAACACCGAGAACACGAGTCACTTCTACCACTGTACCACTTTCACTTCACACTGTCATGCAACCATTAGCACGCACTTGTATCCTCAAGATTCACAAACAACAGAGTAACTGCTCAAAGTCAGTGCAGGAGCAATAAGGCCAAATAAATAACTTATAAACATATTAAACATATAATTACTGTTTCAGTGTATTCTTAACTTTGCATTCAGTAGTTGGTACATAAGAATAATAATAATTATTATATTATTATATTATTATTATATGATTATACTGTAGGACTCTGTGTGATATGACGATATATATCAAGAGAAAAATGTCTATTATTTATATTGTTATGAGTAGGGCTGGGTATCAGTACTCAGTGCCTTTAAAAGTATGAAATGAAATAAAATTGATACCAAGTAGTATTGAAACTTCTCCCGTCAATTGATCCTGTTTTACACCCAGAGCTAGAACATATGACTATCTGTACGGACTTGCTCGCAGCCAACCAAACACAAGCGGTCTTCGATTTAATGCAACATGTGATTGGCCCACTGCCACAGCAGCTACGACCCGTCTGTGGTGGTGAAGTCGTGGTGAATTTGAGTTAGCGTGCTTAGCGGTTCAGCAGCTGAGATGCTAAACGCTCTAAAGTGTGTCTACACTACACGACTGTTACACCGGATAAAAGACAGAGACCTAAATGTGTTGATGGGTATCTAATGAAGTACTCAGTTGGTGTCTGTATCACTTTAAGGGTGCTTGGATTGGTGCTGCTGTCGTCATTTAGTCTGTCCATCTTTTGTGTGATTACACTGTTAAAATTAGTCTTCTTCACAATCAGTTTAGTTGATACTGTCTGTCTCTCTCTCTCAGCCTCGCCCCGGCTGAGAAATGAGTGAAGAAGACGAGAGAAGCAGCAGCAGCGAGACAGCAGCTATAAACGACAGCAAAACAACCGAGATTGTATTTAATTTATGTTATTTATCAAATTTATGTGCACTTTCTTTGCCTGTAATTTATGGTCACGCTGCTCTAGGTGGGAATGCTGCGTCTTTACTCGGCCTCGCTGTTCTGTATAAAAGGTATAGACATATAACAAAGGACCAACTATTTATCTAATGCATTAAAAAGTGCTAAATCGAGATAGGAATCGTTATCAGTATGTGTAATTATTACCTATATCAGGATGTGAAACCTTTGCCTTAGTATACCGAGTACAAGCCTTCTTAAACTATCAGCTTTCTTTACATTCGCCTTTCAAATGACACCAAATATTTACATTTTTAAACAGATGCCAAAAAGCAGTGGTGGTCCATTAATGCAAGGTCGGTCTTATATAAGTCATTTCATTATTATTCATTTTCTATTTATTTTTAGCTCCTATTTGACACTTGTGAGCAGTTTCATTCAAAGCTATCTTAAAAACAGTAAATCTAAAAAAATGTTCTTTAATCAAACACCTTCAGTACCGACGTCTCCACCAGATTACTCAAGGTGTTAACACAAGATAAGTGAATGTTTTTGTCCTCACCTTGGAGCGATTGGATTTCGGAGGTGTGGTTGTTGTCGTTGTTTCAGCCACACTGCTGCTGCTGCTGCTGCTGTCGCCTTCACCTTCAGGCTGGCCCTGGCTCAGGAGGGAAAGCAGATAGCGCAGTTGGGGCACCGTGATGGTGGTGTTGTCCCCATAGCGAGACAGCAGGTCCTGGAGCACCTGAGCGGGGGACTGGGTTTGATTTTCACCCTGACTCGTCACGTGGCCCCAAGGAGGGCAGATCAGCACGGCCAAGGCGAGGACGAGCATTAGCTGAGGTTGGAGGAGGGTGATAGTGGAGGTGGTGCGGCCATGATGAGACCTGATAAGCATGGCTTCTTCACTGGCTGGAGGGCCTTGATCTGTAGGAAGGGGGAGACAAACAAACCCTTAAAGTCCGTGTAAAGTAAGAATAAATATGTGTTCTGAGTTTGACATACCACAGAAAAGTGTGTTGTTAACCACCCTGCCAAATTTGAATGATTAAAAAAAAATCGCCAAATATATGAAATTAGTCTTCAAAGTTGTGTAAAAATCAGCCTCTTTCTCTGCTCCCAAACGCTGTGGGAGTGCCCGTTGAGTCCGCTGAAGCCCTGCCCCCTTACCAAGTGTCACCAGTCAATCAAAGTCACCACCTCTACCCGAAACATGGACACTACATCTGAGAGCTTTCTGCTGCTAACTCTGCTGCTAACACGGCGGCTAACTCTGCTGCTAACTCGGCGGCTAACTCTGCCCCGTTGGCTAACACGACGGCTAGCTCGGCGGCTAACTCAGCTGCTAACTCGGCGGCTAACTCGACTGCTAGCTTGGCTGCTAACTTAGCTAACTGACTAACTGTAGATTGTAGTAGTAGTAGTGTGTGCTGAATGTATTTATACCTCTACAGCAGCAGGGGAGGGTTTATACTATTGCAATTTAAAATGCAATCTACACTTCTATATAGGGTTTTGTGCAATTTACAACACTCTCACTTTCCCTTAATATAAGGGTTTTATGCACTCTCTTTTTATTTCTAGAGAAGTATATGTTTTATAGATTTATCTTGAATTATCATGTTGAGTGTTTTTAAACTTCAACTGTCTCGTCAAGTCAGTAAATTAGGAGGAAACTCATTTTAGTTCAAGAACACATAGATACCAGTAAAACCATTGCGTAATAACCTTTAAATAATATATATTATAACTAATATTACCATAATAAACCATCTATTCCTAAAACAGATGAACAGCCGGAGATGTCTTAACTCTCACATACTGTTTGTTCATAACTAGTCTCCGCACTCATTCACATTCATAAATTCATAAATCAGTCACTAATAAATGTTTGATTAGACATTCACACTATTTTATGACCCAGAAGAAGATTTTGTAGAATATGATGAACATGTTTTAATGCTGATTTTTGCCTTTGTGGAATAAAAACAGGTCAAATTTGAACATTTGCATATAAAAATGTGTATCAGCTGCACAATAATACAAATAATGATGCAGTTTATTTCCATTTTTGTAAACTGAGGGTCACATCTGGTTAAAAAAGGAAATGTTTAACAGTGTTTTTACAGCTTGGCTCAAATCTGACCCTGAACAGTTTGTAAGGGTTAAGAAAAAAAGCCTCCGTCTGTAAGTCTGGAACCCAGTTTTGTTTTGTTGATGCTTATATTCACAAAGATAAGTCGTCACAAACATGAACAGACTTCTGGCAGCCAGGGTCGTCAGTTTGGAGAATGAACCCTGGTTTAGAGACACTGATAAAAATTCATCCTTCAAAATCTGAATCTCTTTCTTTGCTCCCTCCTCATTCCACACTTCTTTCCTCACTTCCTTCCTTCCTTCTCTCTTTACTCTTCCTTACTCGTTTCCTCCCTCCCTTCCTCATTACTCCTTTCCTTCATTCCTTCCTTCCCTCCTCCGTCTTTACTCATTTCCTTCCTTCCTTCCTTCTCTCCTTACTTCCTTCCTCTTTTCCTCCCTCCCTCCTTACTCCTTTCCTTCCCTTCCTTCTCTCCTTACTTCCTTCCTCTTTTCCTCCCTCCTTACTCCTTTCCTTCCTTCCTTCCTTCCCTCCTCTGTCTTTACTCCTTTCCTTCCTTCCTTCCTTCCTTCCTTCCCCCCTCTGTCTTTACTCCTTTCCTTCCTTTCCTTCCTTCCCTCCTCCGTCTTTACTCCTTTCCTTCCTTCCCTCCTCCGACTTTACTCCTTTCCTTCCTTCCTTCTTTCCTCCCTTCCTCATCCCTTCCTCCTGTCCTTCCTTGACCTGAGGACAACAGGAGGGTTAAACAAATTGGCATAATTTTGCTGCACTCTTCTATACTTTCCAAAGTTACCCAGTGAGCCGGTTTTGATCCTCCTGCAGGAAAAGCATCAAGTTTCTCAGCCTCTGTGATTCTGTGATTGTGAGATTGTGTGATTGTGTGATTGTGTGATTGTGTGATTGTGTAGTGATGCAGCAAAAACAACTCCAGCATTGGTTTAATATTTACCAGCTTATTTCTCCACATTGCAACATGTCTTTCTTAATTAATCACTATGAAGCAAATGTGATCAATTAATCAGTCAGTTGGTTGCTGAGCTGAATGCATCTCATCTTCTTACCGATACAGTTAGTGAACGAGGAAAGGAAAAGCATCGAGTTTATCAGCCTCTGAGGTTGTGTAGTGATGAAGCCAAAACTCAAGCATTGGTTAATCTTTACAACCCAACTTATTTCCCTACATTTGTTTGTTATTCATGTTATTACCGTATAAACATGTGTATAGAGAGGTTGGATCAGGATATGATTATAGCCAGGTATGTAAAGGGCCGTCCACACTAAGAATGATAACTATAACTATAACTTTAAACATAATGATGTGAGCGTAGGCCCGTTAACGCTGTATGTTGCATGGGAAAATGATTGTGAGTTGATTAGGCATGGGATGATAACCGTGTTCAAGGTATATCGCGATATGAAAAAGTCACGATAACCGAAAGCGCCACATTTTCTGTCACACCGTTCCTGAGGTATGAGCTGTTTTTAGTCTGGTCAAAGACAGGAAGTGCTGGTCAGAAATCCCTCAGGTGGTGCAGCTGCAGCGTAGACTATCACGACCCCTCACACTGTCATTACAGATTCAGGTTAAATTAACATGTCTGTCTTTATTTTTCTTCCTTTTAGGAACATTTTAGAGCTGTAATCTCAATACCGCCATACCATGAAACCGAGATATTCTTTCTTATGGTTATCATACCACCAGAATCTCATACCAGCCCAGGCCTAGCATTGATTGACTGTTTCATGTGTGTGTGTTCATATGTGTGTTTTATTGCGTTTCAAATAAAAGTAAACTGAAAACTTTTTTTGGAGTATACACATCTGTGTTTATAAATGAATAACTGCTGGTGCATTCAATAATAGTTTTGAATAGAAAAGTGTTTTTCACAGCATGAGACCCTCCAACATAGACTGCGACTAATACACCAGTTATTACGGTATATATTATATATTATATATTATATATTTTGTAATCATTTGGTTTGTTCTCACTGTGATGTGGTCATTTTATCTTCTATAATATAATACAGTAGGTGGAAGCTTTACATTAGTCCATTTGGGTTTTCTTCCTCTCCCTACACTGTATATTATCATTATATTGTCATTACCATGGCAACGTATCTGTCTTAATTAATCACTATGAAGCAAATGTGATCAATGAATCATTTAGTAACTGAGCTGAGTGCATCTCATCTTCTAACCGATACATTTAGTGGACGAGAGTTTAAAACAGTTGCAACACTCGTTAATTACGATGACAGTTCCCTGAAGCTTTAAAAAGTCTAACATTATATTTCATAAACTTGCAATACTTTCTTTTTGATGTTATTTCAGTCCACTACAAAAAATGCTGCGTAAACCCCCCCCCCCCCCCCCCCAAAACAGTCCACCCCCAAGACACAATGCACACAGGATGGGAGGAAGCCAGAGGGATAAACACAGCCACCAATTACAGATAATTACACACAATTACACACATCCACCACACAATACACACACACACCACACAATACACACATCCACCACACAATACACACACACACCACACAATACACACACACACCATCAGTGACACCAGGTTTAAACAGACAAGGAAAACCATTCAACACTAACTAGACATACACTAATTCATCACACCATCAGTGTTTCTGTGTTTTTGGTTGTTTTTTTAACCCACGCATGCTGTTCAAGGTCAAATTTGACCCATTTTAACATTTTAAATACTTTTTACTTTCAGCCTGAAATTTGATGACTTCTCCTTTAAACATTTGAGTGCAGCTTATACATATTATTTTTTGAGTTTTTAATCCATATTTATTAAAACATTTAAAAAAAAATATTATTGAATTCTTCACATTTTATTTAGTTCAAGTTTGTTCTCCATAAACGAGAAGCGTAAAAACAGAATAATAAACTCTCTCAGCTCTCTGGAAGTTCATTAAGGATTAATCTCACTATTTATCTTTGACTGAGGTACTCATGAACGACATGAGTGCAAAAATTTGGTAGAGACTAATTATGAGGGGATACTGTGACAAATCTGAATATGAACAGTATGTAAGAGTTATAATATAATATCACCAAATATTATAAAGTGCTGCCTATATGTGGCCAACTGTGAGATTTTATAATGTTTGAGAGATTTGACCTGATTTAACCTTAAATACTTTTTACTTTTAGCCTGAAATGTGATGACTTCATCTTAAAACATCTGAATGCCGCTGATACATATTCATTTTAGAGTTTTTAACCCATATTTATTCACAAATTAAAAAAAAAAATACTATTGAATTCCTTACATTTTTCTAGTAAAAGCTGAATAAACTCTCTCAGCTCTCTGAAAGCTTCATTAAGGATTAATCTCACTATTCTCTTCTTTGACTGAGGTACTCAAGAACCAACTGTGAAGAGTCTGAATATGAACAGTATGTAGCCAACTGTGAAATAGGGATTGTATAATGTTTGAGAGATTTTAACTGATTTTAAGCATAAACTGACAAACGTGGGCGGGAAAATATTTCAACGACATCAAATTCCAACTTTCTGGCATCCTAGGCACAAACATGAATGTACACGCACCACATATATAAGATACACTGGTATGTTTCTTTACCCTGTGCCAACACACAGTAAAACGATTCATTTCAGTAAACACCCCCCCCCCCAGGTCCATATGCAAAGTCAGGATGAATAAACAGACCCATTCATTTTTCTTCTGCTCACCTTTTCCTACAGAGCCCCTAATGATAGGCTGGTGTGTTAAAAAGCGTCTGAGTCACTCTGTCCTGTCTCGAGGCTCCGAGCATGCTGAGCGAGGCCCGCGGGTTACCTGGGAGCGGGGGATGGAACGAGCACAGGAGGAGGAGGAGAAGAAGAAGTAGAAGAGGAAGAGGAGGAGGAAGAAATGCCTGAAGGGAGCAGAGGGGCTTCTCTGGAGTTCAGTAGACTGTGGAGAAGAAGGAGAGAGAGAGGGGGGAGGGAGAGAGAGAGAGGAAGAGAGGAAGAGAGGGAGGGCAGAGAGAGAGAGAGAGAGGAGAGAGAGAGAGAGAGAGAGAGAGAGAGAGAGAGAGAGAGAGAGAGAGAGAGAGAGAGAGAGAGAGAGAGAGAGAGAGAGAGAGAGAGAGAGAGAGAGAGAGAGAGAGAGAGATAAAATGAAGGTTACGACCCACTGCTGAGGAAGAAAGGAATAGGGCAGCGGAGTGGAAGAAAAGAAAGTTGAAATGGCACCTGACGGCTTAAATCTTCACTCGGGCCACAAAAAAAAAAAAAAACTCCCCCCTCCACACACACACACACACACACACACACACACACACACACACACACACACACACACACACACACACACACACACACACACAACACACACACACACACACACACACACACACACCAGCTTCTCTAAAACCCTGCAGTGATCATTCGCTGTCGTTCCCCTCTCCCGCTGTATAAAGTGAAGGCCGTTAACTTGGCTGGCAGTGAAATCAGACAAGGGGGGGGGGAGATAAAAAAAAAAAAAAAAAGAAAAAGAACTGCCGCTGCAAACATCTAATTTGGCCGCTGTTAGAGGACACAGCTCGGTGCCAAACTGATATGATCGAGGCTCTGTCACCTTAAGGGTGGAGAAACCAAACGCGTGACCAGAAAACTGCTGCTTTAAAAAAAAAACCTAAATCTGTGTCTGTGCCAAGCTGCTGAGAGAAAGAGTGAAACTATACTGGAGTCGATTTTCAACCAGATTTAAAATATATATTAAAAAAAAAAAAAAAAAGTCACCCTGTCTGCTTTCTCTTACTTTCTAATTCTTCCTCCTTCATCTCTCTTCAAGCTGAGGAGGCACACAGACAGAGACATTGAATTTTTATATTTCCCCTCACTAACTTTTCTTCTCTCTTCGCTCTAATGAGAACTTCTTTTCAAACTGTAGGAAAGGAAAGGGAAATACAAGGTGCAGAAAACAGAAAAAAAAACTCTCTTATAAGCTTCTTTAGCTCGATTTCCTTTCATTTCATTATTTCTTTCACAACATTTCTCTGTTATATAATCGTGAACAGTTGCAGGAGCTCTGAACTTTGCCCTCCTTGCTACAGGCTGGGTGTGATTAGTGCTACGCAGGTTGAAGCTTGAGATGGATGCTAATGCTCAAACTAAGGCCTGAGCTGCCTTTCTGGATTTTTGGGGGCTGATGCTGATATTAGGGAGTTTGAAAAATCAATATATCTGCCGATAATCTTATGTATATAGAGAATATGTCCATAAAAGGCAGATAAAGATATATAGTGTATCATTACTACTATTGTTTTGAGTCATTTAAAAAAAAAAGAAGAAGAAGAACAATTTCAAGTTTCAGCTTCTTAAGTCAGCTTTAAAGGTTTTTGTGAGTATTTCATAGTTTCTATGACAGTAAACTGAATATCTAAGACATTAGAAGTCACACTTTGGTCTTTAACCCTCCTGTTGTCCTCGAGTCAAGGAAGGAGGGGAGAAGGAAGGAAGGAAAGGAGGGAAAGGAGGGGAGGAAGAAGGAAGGAAAGGAGAGAGGAAGAAGGAAGGAAGGAGAGATGGAGGGAGGAAGGAGGGAAGGAGAGATGGAGGGAGGAAGGAGGGAAGGGTGGAAGGAAGGAAGGAAGATAGGAGGGAGGAAGGAAGGGAGGGTAGGAAGGGAGGAGGGGGGGGAGAAAGAGAAGGAGGGAGGGAGGAAAGGAAGGAAAGAAAGAAGGACAGAGGAAGGAAGGAAAGGAGGGAAGAGGAGGGAGAAGGGAGGAAGAAGGAAGGAAAGGAAGGAGGAAAATGGAAGGAAGGATGGAAGGGAGGAAGAAGTAAGGAAAGGAGAGATGGAGGGAGGAAGAAGGGAAGGAAGGAAAGAAGGAAAGAAGATAGGAGGGAGGGAAGGAAGGGAGGAAGGAAGGAAAGAAGGACAGAAGGAAGGAAGGAAGAGAAGGAAGGAAGGAAGGAAAGGAAGGAAGGAGGGAAGGAAAGAAGGACGGAAAGAAGGACAGAAGGAAGGAAGGAAAGAACAGTCAAAAGAGATGGGGTCAATTTGACCCGGGAGGACGACAGGAAGGTTAAGGAAACTGTGATTCTGACTTTTTTCACCATTTTCTGACCAACAACTACTCAATAAATCACCTGATTAATTCAATAATGAAAATCTTTAGCTGCAGCCCTCAATAACACAATAACATGTAAACCTAGATCATATAAGGTTTTCTTTTTCTAGCGTTGTAGCGTTGGTCGAGAGTTTGTGAAGTGGATAAATGTACAACAATAAGGTCTGCTCTCCTCCATCTAACACCCCGGAACACAGCCAGAGGTAAAGTGACACCTCGCCTCCTCTACATTTATTTTTCATTAGAGAGAGAGTACAGAGTGTATGTGTGTGTGTGTGTGTGTGTGTGTGTGTGTGTGTGTGAGAGAGGACATGTTTGACAAAAGGCAGAAGCAGCAAACACACACACACACACACACACACACACACACACGGGTAAAATAATGAAGACAACCTGCCCTGGAATAACATGTG